>NC_041404.2:77444156-77701656 GCF_900747795.2 Erpetoichthys calabaricus
TCAACAGACAAATCCCGAGTCCTGCATTGCCTCTGAACATTAATTGAACGAAAATTGTATTCAGAGAAAAAAATCTTAAATTCGATTTTTTTTTCATTGAATATCTAGTTAAAGAGGCTTGCTAATTTTTGCAGGCATCCTGGTGTACCACCTTTTATGAATACAATTTGTAACCTTCCGCTGAATCCGAGTGTTTGAATCCTGCGTGCTCGTGTCATCGTACGTTTCTCGTGCTCCACATGGCTGCTCGTGGTCGTGTGTAAATTTATTTTGTATGTTTATATATCAATAATTATGATTTAATTAAAATGATATTTTTTTGTCTTCCATAGTTCCTTAACCTCTTTTTATTTCGCTCGAAATGCTGACTGGCCCGATCTCTGATTTTGGAGATCTAGTAACCCTGGCTTGCGCTCATACACTGCTGGTCTGGCTGTGGTTTTCTGTATGCATTACGTTGGTTTCATGCATGTCTTGGCCTGTTTGGCCCCTCATACTAATCACTGCCTGACTTTTAGCACTAATCAGACTCGTTAAATCGTCATAAATAAAACATTACATTATATATTATTAATAAAGCTATTACCAAGGCCCAGGGTCCGCTATCGAAATGTGTTTTTTGTTTCAGTTTTTTAACACGCACACATTTTCAATATATGTACATAGCAATAGAAAAGTCATTCACAATCAGTTAATCGATTACGAGTATCTCTTTCCTCAAGTATATTTTTTGATATGTATATACCTGCAATATATATATATATATATATATATATATATATATATATTACAGTGCATCTGGAAAGTATTCACAGCGCATCACTTTTTCCACATTTTATGTTACAGCCTTATTCCAAAATGGATTAAATTCATTTTTTTCCTCAGAATTCTACACACAACACCCCATAATGATAATGTGAAAAAAGTTTACTTGAGATTTTTGCAAATTTATTAAAAATAAAAAAAATTGAGAAAACACATGTACATAAGTATTCACAGCCTTTGCCATGAAGCTCAAAATTGAGCTCAGGTGCATCCTGTTTCCCCTGATCATCCTTGAGATGTTTCTGCAGCTTAACTGGAGTCCACCTGTGGTAAATTCAGTTGATTGGACATGATTTGGAAAGGCACACACCTGTCTATATAAGGTCCCACAGTTGACAATTCATGTCAGAGCACAAACCAAGCATGAAGTCAAAGGAATTGTCTGTAGACCTCCGAGACAGGATTGTCTCGAGGCACAAATCTGGGGAAGGTTACAGAAAAATTTCTGCTGCTTTGAAGGTCCCAATGAGCACAGTGGCCTCCATCATCCGTAAGTGGAAGAAGTTCGAAACCACCAGGGCTCTTCCTAGAGCTGGCCAGCCATCTAAACTGAGCGATCGGGGGAGAAGGGCCTTAGTCAGGGAGGTGACCAAGAGCCCGATGGTCACTCTGTCAGAGGTCCTCTGTGGAGAGAGGAGAACCTTCCAGAAGGACAACCATCTCTGCAGCAATCCAACAATCAGGCCTGTATGGTAGAGTGGCCAGACGGAAGCCACTCCTTAGTAATAGGCACATGGCAGCTCACCTGGAGTTTGCCAAAAGGCACCTGAAGGACTCTCAGACCATGAGAAAGAAAATTCTCTGGTCTGATGAAACAAAGATTAAACTCTTTGGTGTGAATGCCAGGCGTCACATTTGGAGGAAACCAGGCACCGCTCATCACCAGGCCAACACCATCCGTACAATAAAGCATGGTGGTGGCAGCATCAGGCTGCGGGGATGTTTTTCAGCGGCAGGAACTGGGAGACTAGTCAGGATAAAGGGAGATGACTGTAGCAATGTACAGAGACATCCTGGATGAAAACCTGCTCTAGAGCGCTCTTGACCTCAGACTGAGGCGACGGTTCATCTTTCAGCAGGACAACCACCCTAAGCACACAGCCATGATATCAAAGGAGTGGCATCAGGACAACTCTGTGAATGTCCTTGAGTGCCCCAGCCAGGGCCCAGACTTGATTCCGATTGAACATCTTAAAATGGCTGTGCACCGACGCTTCCCATCCAACCTGATGGAGCTTGAGAGGTGCTGCAAAGAGGAATGGGCGAAACTGGCCAAGAATAGGGTGTGCCAAGCTTGTGGCATCATATTCAAAAAGACTTGAGGCTGCAATTGCTGCCAAAGGTGCATCAACAAAGTATTGAGCAAAGGCTCTGGATACTTAGGTACTTATAGACAGGTGTGTGCCTTTCCAAATCATGTCCAATCAACTGAATTTACCACAGGTGGACTCCAGTTAAGCTGCAGAAAACATCTCAAGGATGATCAGGGGAAACAGATGCACCTGAGCTCAATTTTGAGCTTCATGGCAAAGGCTGTGAATACTTATGTACATGTGTTTTCTCAATTTTTTTATTTTAATAAATTTGCAAAAATCTCAAGTAAACTTTTTTTCACGTTGTCATTATGGGGTGTTGTGTGTAGAATTCTGAGGAAAAAAATGAATTTAATCCATTTTGGAATAAGGCTGTAACATAACAAAATGTGGAAAAAGTGATGCGCTGTGAATACTTTCCGGATGCACTATATATAATATATATACAACATTTGTAAATGTAACATATGAACGAACACCTTATTAAACTGTGAAGAGGAAAGTTTCAGAAAAAAACTATCCTTGTGACAAACCAGTTTTTGAAATGTCTTTTGATGGATGAATGTGAACTTAAGTCAATACACAAAAACTGATCAAGCCTTAAATCTGTTTGTAGTACTTTGAGATAGCAAGTGGTAAATGTAAATGTTGTAAACTTGTAATAATCTGTTTTATGTGGTATTAAAAGCTTTAAGAATCTAAATGTCAATGTTCATCATTAATGTCAACGTGTATAATTACTTGCTTACACTGCATCTTATTTTAAAAAAATGTTTGTGTGCACTGCCAGTCACTACAAAGTGTGTCACATTAAATCACACTGAAATGAGTGGCATAGTCAAGCTGACAGCTTTCATATTCCTGCAGATGAGAAGAAAAGGGCATTGAAGTAAAATGCATGTCGTTTTGTTATTACAATGTTAGATGCAGAAATGTCTTTGTGTTCATTAAAATGAAACGGTGAAAATATGTTAGAACATGTCACAAATGCTCATCAGATGGACACCTTCAAGGATCATTCAAGCCATGCAATTCCCTGACGGGGTAAGGGGGGCACTGCCAAGTAACAGTGTCCTTTTTTTTCCTCCTTCACAGTAGTGAGAATATGCCCCTTAAGGGGCAACTAATCCCACCCCTTCCACGCTGAAGGCTATAAAACCCAACACCCCCAGATTTTGGCATTTCATTTTGACCCAGACAACTTTGAAAATAGAGCCCTGAGATTACGACCCACTACTTTAATTCCTGAAATTATGTTATATTTCATGCCCACAAGCTCCTATTTTGTTTATTATTTGCCACTGAAATTAAAAGGGGCAAACCTGCTGGCAGCCCAACACTTCATACGGGC
Organism: Erpetoichthys calabaricus; assembly: GCF_900747795.2. Classification (NCBI taxonomy): domain Eukaryota; kingdom Metazoa; phylum Chordata; class Cladistia; order Polypteriformes; family Polypteridae; genus Erpetoichthys; species Erpetoichthys calabaricus. The sequence continues at coordinate 77,447,646 of NC_041404.2, forward strand.
ATCCTGTATTCCTTCCACCTGTACAAAAACTGTTTGATTTAATGCAGCAAAATACATAATAAAATGTGTTATGTCTTTTGTAACAGTACATTTTTGGTGAAATGTGTTTTTATATAAATAGCAAACAAAATTAGATATATTTAGCAACGGTAAAGCATTCAAAGTGTAAAACTGGATTAGTGTGTAGCAAACTATTTAGATAAAATAAATGGTGCAGTGACATTTTTTGTCATTTCTTAAAAAAAAAAACCCACCAATGTACATCTCGATTCATAGCAAAAGATTATCTTTGGAAAAACAGAAAAATCAATAAAAATAATATCACTCAAGGCACTAACAAAAGATAACAGCACTTTAAACATACTTTAAGGTATATTTGTTGATATTATCCAAAATGTGATGGTAGCATTGTACAAACTTAATCCGCAGAAAGAAACAACTGTGCAACTGTTTTGATTTTTTTTTATTAATATCCTCCTTCCTTGAAATATTTACATGATGTCCATTTTAAGGCACAAAATTAATAGGTTTTGAAATTCTCTTCTAAAATCTGTACATAAATTGTATGTGCAATGACCCACTTGTGTGTATATTTGGTCTTCATTCAAGACCACTCAAGGAAGAATACTGTATTTCAATTTTTAAAGCACACACAGATTCTGCTCCTGTCACAAACCTTAAAATCCTTTGTAGACTCATCCAAAGAGTGAATGACCTGCTATAATATACTCAAGGTTTTGTTGTGTGAGGTATTTTAAATATAAGCATTAATCATATTTAGTACACCCTTTACTGTAGCCTTTTTGCTCTCATAGTGTTTCTCAGTTGTTGAAGCAGCAGGAAGGAGCCTCTCTAAAGCAGTTTTTCAGCACTGGACAAGATCTCCAAAGCATATTTGTTCTTTTGTATTACTTTTTTTATGAGCTGTTTGCAAAAATTGTTTCCTTCATATAATCTTGAATTGAAACTTCATGAAAATCAAATCAGGAAAGAATTTCTAAACATTCCATCATTTTCATGTTAGAATTCCATTTCCATTAATTGCAGTCATTATTATAACTTTTTCATATGCGCCCATATAATTTAAAAAAGAGTCCCATTAGCATTTTTTTAATTTATACTTAGCTCACAATGGACTGAAGCAACTACTCATGTTAGTGAGAGCTTGAATTTGGAAATAAGCACTGTCTATGTACCACTTAATTGGTATTCTCACTGATTCTTATTCATTTTTGCCAAATTCTGGACACAATAATGAAATCTTTTCCACGTCTTCTTCAGCGTGGATTTGCATAAATGTAGACCAAAAAGTATCTTAGGCATCTCATTAAAAATCAGATGCACCAGCACCCTTTTCATCTGCTAAGTTTATTCTCAAAGTAGTACTGTACTCTGTAGAGTTGAATCTTTAAAAGTGAATATAATTTCTTCATTTATAATTATGTGGCAGGCAATCACGCATCTAAAAATTTGTCTAGTGATGAAGCTGGCATCAACTCCTCCAACTGATGACAGGTATTTGGTCTACATATAGACAGGAAATTCAACTTACTTCTTCATTTTATTTATTTAGAATTACACAAATTGTGGGTGATGACTTGTACATATCAATTCACTGAGGCGAATTTGGCCCTTCAGTTTTCTTTCTATACACTCAATGTCAGCTAGCATGTTTAAAGGAAAGGTGATGTCTTGTGGTAGAGTAGCAACAGCAGTTGATTACAGTAATTTGGAAGGCGTAATATCACCTTTTCAATTACTGCCACCTTTTTGAAATACTCAGAAGTGGTAAGGATATAGTGCCCCATGGCTGTTAAACAGAACATTTAACCTAGAGTGTCAGAACTTACATAGTTACAAAACCATCATAATTATTTCTTGATTGCAGTAGTAAAATATTTAAGGTCCTGGCTTGAGCATATGGCACTGTGATGAGAAAAAAAGGTACGTAGAATATACTGTACCTGCATGAAAAGGTAAAACCATTTAATATTTTACAGAATGAGCTAAAAATGATTATTATAGAAATTAATTTCTATAAAACTTACTTAAAATTTACTTCCTTACAATGTTAATATTCATTCATTCATTTTCTACCTCTTATTTGAAGCCGGGTTGCAGGGCCAACAATCTTAGCAGTGAAGCTCATGCGTCCTTTTCCCAAGCCCCACTTACCACTTATACTGTGGGATCCCAAAGCATTCCAAGGCCATCTGTGAGACACAATCCAGCCAGTGAGCCCTGAGTCTTCCCTTGAGTCTCCCCAGGTAGATGTCCAGGAGGCACCATATCAGATGTTCGAACCACTTCATTTGGCTCCTCTCGATGCAAAGGGTCAGCGGCTCTACGCCGAGCCTCTCTGGATGGCTGCACTTCTCACCCTATGTCTAAGGGAGAGCCCAGACATCCTATAGAGAAAGCTCATTTTGGCTGCTTGCACCCATGATCACATTCTGTCGGTCATTACCTAAACCTCATGACCATAGGTGAGGGTAGGGATATAGAGCAACTGGTAAATTGTAAGCTTCGCCTTCTGACTCGGCTCCTTCTTCACCACTACAGATCGGTATAGCAACTGCATAACTGCTTTTGCCATCCCAATCTGTCTGTCGATCTCACTATCACTTTTCTCCTCACTCATGAACAAAACCCCAAGATACTTAAACTGATCCACTTGAGGCAGTAACTCATCTCCCACTCGGAGGAAAACAGTCCACCTTTTTTCTACTGAAGACCATGGCCTCATATTTGGAAGTGCTGGTCCTTATCCCAGCCACTTCACACTCAGTCACAAACCATCTCTATGTGTGTGGGAATTCACACCCAGTGAAGCCAACAGGACCACATCTTCTGCAAAAAGCAGTGATGCAATTCTAAGGCCACCCGAATGGATACCCTCTCCACCCAGCTGTCACAAACAGGACAGGAAAGAAACAACAAAAACGGCGTAAATAGTGATGAAGTTTTTCCAAGTATGCAGACACAGCTTACTTTTTTTATACAGGGACCGAATAGCCCTTATTAGGGGCCCTGGAACCCCATACTTTCTCAGCAATCCCCACAGAATCTCTTGAAGAACACAGTCATATGCCTTCTTGAAGTCCACAAAACACATTCAGACCAATAAGGAGTACTCCCATGCCCCTTTCTAGAATCTTCTTGAGAGTAAGGAGCTGGTCCAGAGTTTCGCGGACTGGACGAAATCCACATTGCTACTCCTGGACCTAAGATTCCACAACTGGGCGGAGTCTCTTTTCTAGACCCTGGCATAAGCTTTTCCAAGGAGGCTGAGGAGTGTGACCCCCCAAAAGTTGAAGCTTTCCTCCTTTTTAAAAATGGGGACCTCAACCCCAGTCTGCCAATCCAGAGGCACAGCCATGACAGCCCAAAATGTCCAGAAACCTCTGGACAGATATCATCTGCCCCCGGGATTTGCTTAACTATTTCAGTGACCTCCCACAGGGAAATAGACATTGATCCCCCATCAGCTTCTGGCTCTGCCACCTGCACAGAGGGCATGTTCATCTGGTTCAGGAGCTCCTCAGATTATTCTTTCCACAGCCAGACAGCAACCTCAGTCTGGATCAGCACTTCTCCACCCTTGCTGAGAATAGCCTGGGTAAATCTGTGCCTTCCCTTTCTGAGTTGCCTGATGGTTTGCCAGAGCCTCTTTGAATCCGATCGATAGTCACTTTCCATGGTCTCCATGGAACACTTCTCTTGATTCCATGGCCAGCAAGGCCGCAGAACTTTTGGCCTGTTGGTACTGCTGTGCTGCTTCTGAAGTCCCTCGTGCTAAACATACAGGTAAGTCCTCCTTTTTTTTAGCCTGATGGCATCCTTTACATCTGGTGTACATCACTGGGTCCTTAGGTTGCCACCTCGAGAAGCACCTATGGCCTTTAGGCCACAGTTTTTTGCAGAATTGGAGGCTTTGAAGAAGGCCCATTCGGACTCTGTTCCCAGCCTCCACCAGAATGTGGGAAAAGCTCTTTTGCAGGTTAGAGTTGAAAGTCTTCTGGACAGAGGCCTCACTCACTCTCACTACTTTCTTGGGCTTTCCAGGTCTGTCCAGGCATCTTCCACACCATGTGACCTAACTCACCACCAGGTGATGATCAGTTGACAACTCTGCCCCTCTTTTCACCCGAGTGTCCAGCATATACAGCCACAAATCTGATGATACGATTATGAAATTGATCATTTGGCCTAGGGTGATCTCATTCCAAGTACACTTACGAGCCACTTTTTGTTCAAACAAGGTGTTTGTTATGGACAAACCATGCCTTGCACAGAAGTCCAATAACAAAACACTGCTCAGGTTTAGATCAGCGAGGCCATTCCTCCCAATCATGAATCTCCAGGTGTCTCCATCATTACCCATATGAGCGTTGAAGTCTCCAAGCAGAACTATGGAGACCTCAGCTGGGATCCTTTCCAGGATCCCCTACAGTCCAAGAAGGCCTGGCACTCCGAACTGACATTTGGTGGATAGGCATATATGGCAGCCAGAGTCCTTCCCCTCAGCAACCTTCATCTGCACAGAGGCAGCCCTCTCATTTTCCTGGACAAACTCCAACATGGAATCAACCAGATAGGGACTCAATTAGAAGCTCATTCCCACCAGACACCATTTCCCTCCAGGCAACTACAAAGTAAAGGAGAATCCAGCCTCTATTGAGGGCTTAGGTACAAGAACCAAACAAGTTGGTGGACATGAGCCCAACTATATCTAGTTGGTAGCCCCATGCCTCATCCACCAGTTATGGCTCCTTACTCTCAAGAGAGGTGATATTCCACGTTCAAAGAGTTAGTTTGTGTGTCTGGGTTCCAGTCCAACAAGGCCTCTGTCTTTGACTGCCGCCCAGGACACATTGCACCCAGCCCCTATTCCTTCTGCATGTGGTGGGCCCACAGAAGTCAGTCCCATGCTATATTTTCAGGCTGTGCCCAACCGGGCCTCTAATATCATCCATCCATCCATCCATTATCCAACCCGCTGAATCCGAACACAGGGTCACGGGGGTCTGCTGGAGCCAATCCCAGCCAACACAGGGCACAAGGCAGGGAATCAATCCCGGGCAGGGTGCCAACCCACCGCAGGACACACACAAACACACCCACACACCAAGCACACACTAGGGCCAATTTAGAATCGCCAATCCACCTAACCTGCATGTCTTTGGACTGTGGGAGGAAACCAGAGCGCCCGGAGGAAACCCACGCAGACACGGGGAGAACATGCAAACTCCACGCAGGGTGGACCTGGGAAGCGAACCCGGGTCTCCTAACTGCGAGGCAGCAACGCTACCACTGCGCCACCGTGCCGCCCTCTAATATCAACATGCAATTAATATTTAACAAGAAGTTTTTGTAGATCTTATAGGCAATAGTTAGTCACACTATGTCCAAGGACCCATTCACAGTTGAAGGACAAGATAAAACCCAACTTACAAGATATTGCTCAAAGCTGAGCGTTGAAGTCTCCAAGCAGAACTATGGAGACCTCAGCTGGGATCCTTTCCAGGATCCCCTACAGTCCAAGAAGGCCTGGCACTCCAAACTGACATTTGGTGTATAGGCATATATGGCAGCCAGAGTCCTTCAGAGTCAGAGAGTATTTGGTATTCTGGATGTGGAAGCTGGAGAAGTAAGAGGGAGGGGTTGTCTTGATGAGCAAAGTGCTATTCCACTTAATAGTCCATCCATCCATCATCCAACCCACTATTTCCTAACTACAGGGTCACAGGGGTCTGCTGGAGCCAATCCCAGCCAACACAGGGCGCAAGGCAGGAAACAAACCCCGGGCAGGGCTCCAGCCCACCGCAGGGCGCACCCACACACCCACACACCAAGCACACACTAGGGACAATTTAGAATTCCCAATGCACTTAACCTGCATGTCTTTGGACTGTTTTGGACTGTAGGAGGAAACCCATGCAGACACGTCTCCTAACTGCAAGGCAGCAGCGCTACCCACTGTGCCACCCTCCACTTAATAGTTTTGATAGGAAATTAACTTGTGATAGATTTGGAAGATGCAAAATTGGGTTTTTGGATGGGGTTTGTGGAGCTAGAGGATGTAAATCTTACCTTGTTGGTGAAACTGATGGAGTTGCAGATCTAAAACCTGTCCTGTTGGTGGGGTTGGTGCAGTAAATAGACTAGGCCTTGCTGATGGTATTAGTACAGTTGAAGGTGTTTGGCAAGGCCTAAATGGTTGTTAGTACCATACATCTTTATCAGAAGACTGTGCATATCTACTGTTTACCCTAGTTGGACAAAAGAACATCACCAGATTACTTCCTTGCCAATACGAGACCTTTATTAACTAAGAAATATTATAATACCAGATGCTATGTCACCTTTTTGTAATGTGTGGTACTAATGTTGCATATGGCAATTATGTTGTTCAGTAATCCATTTTTGCTTCATATTCAGTATACATGTCTTCAGCTAATAAAAGTGCAAAAATGTAGCACTTTATTTGGCAAAATAACCTCATTGACACTTGATCACTGCACAGAATGCAAATGCACTGTTTGGCTTTGTGTTGAGCATTTTCAAAGTTACATATGCAGGAAACCAAACTTTTTTACTATACTATATTAACAAATAAAAACATTATTCAAATGTTTCAGAGCATTTTTTGTTTACATGTTTTGTAAAGTATTTGAACTTCATAACAATGACCATTCTCTCCTTGGCTCATCATGGCACAGCTGAGCTTTTCTAAGTTGGTTGAGGAATGGATAGGGAGTCCAAAAGCATTAAGTCCTTTCTGCCTTCCACTTGCTGCTTACAGCATCTACTGTACTTTTCCCCATCTAATGAAATCCACAACATAATAATAGGAATAGTATGAATTTGGGCATGATTGCAGTCCTTCTGAATTTTCAAGTAAATGCTTCTGTATTCCAGAATGCACATATTATCCTCCATCAATCTTCTGAATTGTCAACTCATGGGTTGGTTTCATATGTGTTCTATCAGTTTTGGGGAGATTTGGCATACCCTACTGTAAAACTGTCTAGAGACCATCAACTGCATTTATTGTCCATGGGCAAAACCCATCTGGTAGATTGTTTATTTGGTCTTCATTACTGTCACATTCAAAGTCACAATTATTGTAAAAGTGATTGTCATTTTCATTTCAATTAAAGTTTTTGTCCTTGTATATACAGTCATTGTCCTCTTGCTTTTGTTGCAAAGATTTTAGGGAACGTGGATCCCTCATAGCATTCTCATATTTGCATGCTGGAATGTAATCTTTGCTATTACTATTTACATACATAGTGTTTACTGCCAGAAAAGATAAATGTTAGAAAACTTTGTTTCTTTTAATTTGCTGCAACTTGCAATCAGATTCATTTTTATGTCCAAAAGTGAATATATTTAAAGGACAAGTTTGGTATTTTTCAAATCCAAGTTATTTCTTCACAATCATGGTATATATTAATTTACCAAATAAAATTATGTTACACAATGAAGTGTATTTTATACATTTGTCTGTTCTTGCAGCTTACAATGGGGCTGAAGGGTACACAGGTGCATAGTTGATAGAAAAAGCCTTTAAACTTACTAAGTTTGTCCACTTTGAAGCAGAAAAGGTTTTGATTTAGGAAAACATGCCTCTTGTGTTTATGGAGCATTCTTGTGATAACAAAAGGAAACTAGAAATAAGTGCTTGTCTGTTCTCACTATTTCTCACTAGTCATCATTCCATCGATTTAGACTAGATCACATTCAAAGTTGGCCAAAATGCAACTCCAGACTATAATGTGGCAATTACTGTACTTCATAGGACATTGCAGACAACCATTAATGTACTTTCAGCCAACTAATTATAGGACATACTGGTATCTTTGTAAACCAAAATTAATAATTTGGACTGTCTCTTGCTACAGTCTTCTTATTTCCCTTCCACAAGAGTAATTTCTTAGCTGCAACACATAGAAATGTCGCCACACACCACCACATTCTAACAACATGATCTTAGATTACAAGTAACGCAGTAAACACAAAATACAGTATATGAAAGATGGTTAACTGCAAATTTGAAACACAAATTTTGTATTTCTTAACCTAAGAACTGAGGATCGATAAAATGAAAACTTGCCAAAAGAGTGAAGTGGAAAGTAGCATATTTATAGACCTACAAATCTTAACAATTTTTGATTGTATTAGGTAAATAATAGATGCTGGCAGATATTCCCAAAGTCCCAACTATTCTATATATACTGCAATACTTTAACCTTTACTGCGTTGTTCTGGGAATGGCACTGCTTGTAATTTTATAGACATAACATTGGTTGCGTGAAGCTTTATATGTACTAGGTGGATCAGAGGCTGTAGGCAAGCATATGAAAGAACTTGCGGTGCAGCCCCAGCCCAACTCATTCCTGTCAAAGCCCTCGGTTACATCAATTGCATCTTTTCTAACTTGTAAAGAGTAGGCTAGTGTTGCCATGTTGCAGCAAAATATCAGTTTCCTGTTTCTAATTAATTGAGGTCCTAAGGTTAAGGAAATTGATGTACACAAACCCATGGGCATTCTAAAATGTTCTAAATTCTCCTGCCTAAAACTTTGTGTTTTATTCCGTTTATAGCATGGTTTTAGGTATAATATATTGCACCCCTTTTTCATTTGCTATAACAATATTGAAGACATTTCACACCTTTATTCACAAAGCAAAATAAATGTTGCTGGCAAATACCAGTCTCTTGACTTTCATCTATTCCATGAGAATTTGGAAAACCAGGGATATCTCGTTTAAATACCATTCTTCTATACCTGACAAAGAGACACAGAACAAACATTACACAATCAGAAAATAAACAAAATAAAATAAAATAAAACAAGTAAAAAGCAATCTTAAAGCATTTTGGTGTATTTAATTTTATCCTAGATGAAATAAGATCCTGCTAGGACACTAAAAGTCTGACATTAAGGAGGTATATTGAACTCTTGAACTACATTTTATTTATTATTTTAGCAACATTAAAAGTTGGTAAATCTTCCAAACTAAATGTTACATCTAAAGGATAACCAAAAGTTATAAATCATATGTTGGCAAAGGTCAAAATTAGAATATCAAATTAGATGTTTTTGTTTAAAACATTAATATGTTCCTTTATCTATATTTTCTTCACACCCCAAAATATGTTTCTTTTATAAGCAGCAGATTGCTCCGAAATTTTCTCACTGCATTTCATTTTCTTTTTCTTTCAAACACTATAATCTTTGTTCCTTTCTGAACATTAGACTATTAGGTGTTTGGTGTTCTAATGCTGTTAGATTTTTCAACCTTTCTTTTTTCTCTTTAACAATATTTCTTAGTTTTTAATTACACCTATTTTTTCAATATTTTCATTGAAAATTATTCATCTTTTGATACTTTTGAACTTTAAGATAGTTTTTTTTTTCCAATGTCGTTTGTCTAAAATTTTCCACCATTGAATGGTTTCTCCCCTTGCTTTCTTTCACATGGCAATGATCTGACTAGGTCTAGGGCTGTCTTCTCCAAATGTTGTTTTAGGGAAGTGAACATATGCTAGTGACAATGCTAGAGAATGTCTGCTAAATATTACTAAAGCATGTTTATGAGCAAACCTATCATACCTCATTTTGTCAAACAAATACTGTCACTGCCAACAGATTTTTTGTGGTTTGTGGTAATTTCTCAGCAGCTGCACTCATTGAGGAATGTGCAGCAAAGATATTTTGATTCTACTACTTGGGTAAGAAAATTTAATGTTGGAGCCTTTCATGGTTATAATTATTATTTTTTATTTGCTTTCTCATTAACTTCCTTAAACAGCTGGAACAGCAGGTGTTAGTAAGCAAAATTTTGGGGAGAAGGAGCATTTTGAGGATGTCACTCTTTAAAAAATACTGTTGAAAAATACCAGCTGAAGTTGTCCTATCTCAGAGTAATTTTTTAAAAAAGGATATTAAATGTTTGATATTCTGACCAAAGCCACTTACAAAAGAGGTCAGCATAGGTTCAAAATTAATTTCCACACGTGAAAAGCTCAAAACAAAATATATGTGAGTTACAATTCATATATTTACAAAACCTAACAGTTGTCACTTAGACAAAAATTCAACCAACAAGAATTTCTTCAAACACTTCTTGAACACATTGAGGGAGTGAGAGTTTTGAAAAAATATAAAATAAAAAATTTTATATGAAAATGAAAAATAAAAAATTAGCTTTCGGCCTTTTACCAATTTTATAGATAGGCAAAGAGAAAAAATAATTTACAGTTTACAGTTTTTCTTAGCTTTTTAGTCTTCCCTCTTTGCTGTCAGTTTTCGCCTTACCATCTAAGGTTTGAAGTGTGGTACCACATAAGACTAAAGATGTTTTATCTAACGTCAACTGAAGAAATGAGTTTTCTTGCAGAAGTAAGAAGTACTGAAATCAAAAACTCAATTGCTGATTCATGTATTACTCTTCTTTAAAGTTATAGCAAAATATTTTGTATCTTTCTGTTAGAAGGGTAATTTATCATTCAGTCAATTTCAAAATAAGTATTATATAAGTATAACTAAATTACTTGCTTTTTCTTTGTGGTTCATCAACACTTTATTTTTATTTCTTATTTTGCACACTATGTTGTCTCTTATCCTTTTCAATCTAATCCTATGGGCTTCAGTTGAGAGTTCTACAATGATGGGTTTGATAGTTTAAAACTTACCTTATGAAAAACATCTCTGTTGTTAATATGCAGGAAATTTGGCTGTGGGAAATAATAAGATTTTTAACCTGTTTGAACTTTTTGGAAGTTCAATGCTTTGATATGGAAATTTTTGTAATTCGCTGAATAAAAAAACTATGTAATTTCAAAGTGAAATATAAAATCTAATGAAAAATATTTAGAAAAAAATCTGGTAAATATTCACCCCCACCACCTTTAATCAACACATGCATTTTAGTGTAGGCACATTCACTGAAGTTTTAGGATAAATTTACAAGAGCATTGTATACCTAGTTACTGCTTATTCTTTTTGAAAACTGTATCATTACTTCACACGATTAAGTGAGCAGTAAATTTCAGTTTCTGACAAATATACTTTACATTGAATTAAGTTCTGAGCTTTGAAAAGGCAACCCAGAATGCTGTTTCTAAGCTTTTTACAGTACTCTATATTTTGGGTTATTGTATGTTTAAATGTAGATTTCTTTCACAAGTATTTTTCACCAGATTTCAATGTATCTTGTTGAATCTTTTTTTTCCTTTTTTGACAAGTCTTTCAAGCCCTAATGCATGGTCATGATTCAGTCACCTCCCTGCTTTTTGATTTATTTTGAAATGATGTCCTATGTTACTTTAGCTAAGCATACCAAACAAGAAAGTATATGCAAACAAAAAGTGATTTACGCAAAAAAGGTGGAAAGTATGAATCTAGAATAAACTCAAACTTATGTTTTTATCCAATGTTGACAGTTTTGGATGAATTAGAAATACTAACGTTCAGAAGCTGAACTAAAGAAAATACACAGTACATTAACTAGACATTCAAATGTTTAAGGGTCTCAGGAATTTGTTTCTTATGTTTATGTGTTACTAATATTTATTTTTTATTTCTGGATGTACCTGTATATTTATATTGTTACATTGATGATGTCATTTTGTCTTCATTATGTGCATTTGTGTTTCATGGGTGCCTCCATTTTGTATGTTCATTTTCAAGGACGCCACCATTTTGGAGATTCAGCTTCTGTGATGTGTAGTACGTGATATGGTGACATCATGATGGCTACTCTGTCAAAGATGGTTGCACACATTATACATAATCCGAACTTTAAACAATCAATTTAAATTTAGATTGCCGGTTTTGGTATAGTCTTGTTCTTCAATTACAACTTTAGTGTAGCTCTTTGTACTTTGGTAATCAATCTAATGTTAAGGCTAAAACCTTTCCAAACAAACTAACTTGATTTATTTCATTCTAAAATTCTTAATATTCCAAGAGGACTGTATTTTAGTTCTCTTTAAACTTGACAAAGGGCTCTCATGCTAGCAGAACTTTGAAAAGATAACAATGAACTGAATTATAAAAGATAACAATGAACTGAATTATCGGAAGTATGCAGACTTGTGAAAAAATATAGCGGCTGGTTTTAAAGAGTAATGCATTTGTCACATACATGTAGTAACAGCTGTACAATAAAACATTTCTAAGCAAGCATTAAAACATTTTTTGGAAGTAATGTAAGAGTTGAATAAGCATTATCTGTCACCTTGATTAATATGCGAGAATCAACCAGGAAACAGAAATCATGAAAAGGAAATCTCACAGTTAATTCTTGGGATTTTTTTAGTGGTTCTGAAATGAAGTTAGTTTTCAGAAGTTAGTCAAGAACAGATTGTTCTGAACAGAATCACTTGATACAGGGTATGGTGAGGATAACTGGTTAGGCTGAAAACTTTTGCTTATTAATATGTCTTATTTTATATAACGAGGGACATTCAAAAAGTTTTTTGACTCTATTTATTAAGAATTTCAAAAACAAATTACATCACTTTTCTATTTTATCATGTTCGTGCGCTTTAGCTCACCAAATTCTTGTACTGGATAACTGGAGAATATTTATCTAGACCTCAGCACTCATGTTATGGGAGGTCATTTTCTCTATAAAAGGAAATGAAAATTGCAAATGGTGATATTTAATTTTACTTTTAACTTTTGCAACATCCTTGTGTGTAGACTTTAAAAAATAAATGATAAAAGAGAGATTGCGTTTTTCATTTTATAATTTTCATTTTCATTTCCTTTTTTGCATAAAATACCTGCCATACTCATGTTGGCTGACTTTTATATGCTTTGGTTATCATCTGCAATGCCTGAATACTATTGGTTTGCAGTATGAATTTGGTTCTATTTAATCTTGCTGCCCTAAATGGTAAAACAGGCAACACTATGTGACATATCAGAGTGTTAAAATTTTACATAGTATAAAAATATATGTTGCTTATTCGTGAAAATTCAGCACTTCTAGACAAACTTCAAAGATACATTGATATGTTATTTTTTCTGCTTACATTTAGCTTGTGGTTTTCTGAAGATAAGTAGACTTTTTCCTGCTTCTTTCCATTTTGGCCTCATCAGTAAGTATTATTTTGCATTTACTTCATTATATAGCCCTGATTACACAAATACTTGTTTTAAACTGTCATGTATGTTTTTTATTAAATGTCATAATTTCAGTTAATTAAAACAGAAAAGAGTAGTACATAGCATTAACTAGTAGGAATTTTTAAAAACAAGTGCAATGCCTTGAGTCCAATTACCTGTTTAGTTAAATTCCATTTTTGTGTTGTTTGTTTTATTCTAGAATAAACATTTTACCTTTTTTAACACAACATATTATTTTTAAGCCCAGGTAATCAATTTAGAGTCCTGTGGGCCAGAGGCTATTCCGTCTGAATTGAGTCCAAGCCAGGAATCAACCGAGGTTGGGACACTCATTGAACAACTTACTTACTTACACACACACACACTCACTCACACAGGGCCATTTATAGGAACTATTTATCCAGTTTCTACACTTACCTTATCATTATAGGACTGCAGGGAGTGAATCACAGAGCTTAAGGCAGAAACCTACTTTGGCTGCAATGGCAGTTTATCACATGACACACTCACTCATTTTTGGATTATTTTTTGCTGACACACACATCTTTGGTAAGTGGTTAGATACTGGAGCAACCACAGAAAGCTAACACTGTCACAGGTAGAGCATAAAAGCTCCACATATAGTAAGATGTGACTGGTAATTAAAACTTGGTCCCTGCTGGTGAGATGTAGCTGCTAGAGCACTGCATTACTGTGCTTCTCAAGGTTTAAATCAATGCCTTTTTGAATGATATTCAAGATGTAATTAAAGCATTGTAACAGTTTTTGGGGGGTGTTATTTTTCTTGAGGACTCTCAGGAAATAAAGTCTCTGCTGAGCCTTCTTCGCCAGCTCAGCTCTGTTCACACCCCAGGACAGGTCTTCCATGATGTGGACTCCCAGGAAGCAGAAGTCTGACACCTTCTCCACACAGACCCCTCCTATGTAGAGTGGTTTGATAAAGCTAGTGGCAGACGTCTGATGTGACAAAGAGCCTCTGAGACCAGTCACAATTCAGTGGGGGACGTGGAAGTGGTGCAGAGCTATAAGTACCTAGGGGTCCATATAATAATACTAATTATTATTATTATTTATATTTACATAGCACCTTATCATACATTTACATGCAACTCAAGATATACCATATTTACTTGGATTATTATCATTAATTAATACTATGATAATATCTAATAAATGTAAGAATACTAAATACAAAATCAACTAGGTATTGTTAATCAAAATTTAACCACTAAAGTACAAATCAAACCTTCACTCTTATCAGAAAAAGGTTTTCAAATTAAAATAGTTACACATTATGGTTAACAATAATAGAACAACCAGATATAATTAATAAATATATAAAAATAAATATATAGGCCTACAGTATATCTACATTTTACCTAGGCACATGGCAACCCATAGAGTAGAAACAGTTTAATGATATTAAAGTCAATGAAAAGATGCAAAAGCAAATAAAACAGTCCATAGTGGTTTCGGTTGATTTAAGATGTAGATGTTTTTTTTTTTTTTGATTCCTGGATGTAATTAGTTGACCAGCTGACATAGAGATCATAAAAATAAAAAACTCCTAGAGTGGGCCATAGGAGAAAAATAAACCTCTGGAGGGCCACGGTCAAAAGACAGAAGCGAGCAAATCAAATAGTCTGGTCTGACGGTAATCAGTTTATGCATTATGAAAGTCAGAATGACCTAGGCCAGCAGGTCACCCACCCTCCACTGGGCACAGTTGATACAGTTAACACAGTCGATAATAAAAGTATCCAAGCCCTCCTCGTTTCCTCCAGTATCCCAGGTGACTGCAGAATAGGGCACTTTGAGTAGGTGTGGGTGGTGCATAGCGCCACCACACAGGATGGGAGGCAAAAAAATAAATAAAAAAAGGAATGGATTAATGCTGGGTACTTATTAACACATCAAAGAGCTTATAATCAGATCACTATAGTATGATATCATTACTGGAAAGCCAGATTAAAAAACAAGGTTTTTAAAAGTTTTTTTAAATGTTCCATAGATTTAGCCTGGTGTATTTCTATTGGTAAATTATTCAAATTTTAGGTGCACAAGAACAGAATGCTGCATCACTGTTTCTTTTATGCTTAGATCTAGGAATAACAAGCAAACCAGAATTTGCAGATCTAAGATAATGATTTGGTACATAAGGAAACCAGCATTCTGAGATGTAGGGTGGGGTTTGGGGGGACGGGACAAGATTGTTTAAAGCCTTATATACAAGTAGAAGTATTTTGAGATTGAATGTAAACGACACTGACAGCCAATGTAAAGATATTAATATTGAGGATATATGCTGCTATTTTTTTCATTTTTGTTAAAATTCTTGCAAGAAACTGGACTGGTCTGACAGTGGCTCTGTATAATAAGGGTCACAGCAGCCTGTACTTGTTGAGGAGACGCAGGTCTTTTGATGTGTGCAGCAAGCTACTGGAAATGTGCTATCAGTCCATAGTAGCCACTGTGGCGTTCCACGCTGTGGTCTCCAGGGGAAGCAAACCGAGCTCAAAAGAAGCACAATGGCTGAATAAACTTCAGGAAAGCCTGCTCCAAAACAGGGCGAACCATGGACACACTGGAAGCTATTGTAGAAAAGAGGATGTTGGCAAAATTGAATACCATCATGAAAAATACATTCCATCATCTCCAGGGGGCACTCTCTTGGACCTCATTTAGCCAAAGGCTTATTCCACCACAGTGTGCAAAGAAATGCCTCTGGGGATCTTTTCTGCCCACTGCTATCAGGCATTTCAATGCTTCCTCCCATGGCATTCGTTAAGCTTATTTTGAAATATCATTTTGACATATCTGAAAAAAATCAATTTATTTATTTATACTTTTTTATTTGTTTTTATTTACATATCATTTGATTGATTGATTGATTGCTTGGCTTTTGTCTGCCCTTGTTTTTATGTTTCTGCTGCTGTATGCATTTGAATTTCCTCTTGGGATTAATAAAGTTTATCTAATCTAATTTTATCTAAATTAACCACTCTGAAAAGAGAGACAATAATGTATTTTGCTGGGTCTTGAGAAACATTGAAATTGTCATATTTAAAGGATTCATGGAGATCCAATGAACAAGTTAACATAATATTAGTCTAAATCAAGGCAAGGTCAAAATTAGGAAATCTGCTAATGAAGATGTATTTATCTATATACACCAAACAGTATCTGAAGCGGTATTTTGTTACAATTGCCTAACTGCATAGTTCTTTACAATTGAGTTGGAGTATTCTTTCTGTGACTTCCGAAGATCTATTGACTAACTACGGAGAGCACTTTCGTTTAAAATTTATCTGCAAACTTTTATAGAACCAGGAAGATGACATCAAACTCATCACTTCCGGAAATGACGTGTTAACATTAGAAACTCTCAAAATGGCAGCTGCTGTGCCAAAATAGTGTCGTAATAGGAAAAATATTTTCCTATAGAAAATTAAACCAAAGCTAAAAAATAATAAAAAAGAAAAGAATATGGTTCAAAACAAAGAAAGATGAAAATAAAGAATATTTGCAAATCTAAGTGTTAAAATGATAATTCCTGTCATGTCATATACGTTATGACATATTTAGCTTGAAAATCATTGTTCTCACTTCATCTACTGAGTATTTCTAAATTTATTATGGTCAGGAATTTCTTTAAATTGTTAAATTAACCTATTGTATGTATGCTTTTGTTATTTTATTCATTAATTTACATTTTATTCTCTCAGGCTGAATTGTAGTAGTTGCTTTCAGAAAATGCATTGTTGGATGGATAAACGGATTAGATGCTCATGGAGTTACTGTTTTTAAGACTGAAGAGACTGAGTATCCTCATTCTTTGAAAGTAGTATATAATTTATGCAGTGTGCTTAGAAGCTCTACTTGGTGTGTTTTTATTACAGCTGTGAGTTTTTCTGTATTTACCAAAATTAAGCAAAATGCTTTAGATGCAGTCTTTCTAATTCATTCAATGGGACATACCAATTTATGATTTTTTTTATCTACTTGTTTAACAAAATATATGGTCTAATATTTTACTAGCCTTTTTAATTGTATTTGCTCACTACACAGAGAATTCAAACACAATGTAATGGCAAATGAAACTTTTTTTTTTTAATAAATGAAAGCTCATCTTCACCAGTTGTGCATATATTAGAGGACCAAGTTATGTATGTGTATAGCTCCTTAAACATATTATTGTACTGGGGTGTTTTTATATCGTTATTTGCTACATTTAACTTTTTCAACTTCGTACAGTATATGTTCTTCAACATTTACATTTACAGGTACATTTATTTGATTAGCAGATGCTTTTATCCAAATCAAGTGTGGAACAAATGTTACAGGATAAAGTTACAAAATTGATTAACTCAAATGAAGAGCTCAAAACAAAATGCAAGTTAATTACACTTTTTTAGTTATAAGAACTTATCAAAGCCATTATCATTTATACATAAACTCACAGAACAAGAAAGTCTTCAAAAATATTTTGGTATGTCAGCAGTTCAAATAGAGGCAAGCAGCTCATTGCACCATTTCCCCATTTGGAGCTACACTTGAAAAGAGTCTGGATTGAGATTTGATGCCACACAGATATGGCTTAATCAGATGCTATTCATCAGCACATCTGAGTGGTCCAGAAGGGGCAAAGGAGCTCATAAGTGTCTCTATTTACATAGATGCTGAACTATTGACTATTCTGTAGGCATGAATCAATGATCTGAACCTAATGCGTGCTGCTATAGGGAGCCAATGTAATGATCACTAAAGAGAAGTGGTATGTGCCTACCTTGGCTGGTTGAACACCAGAGTTGCTGTTGCCTTCTGAACCATCTGCAGTGGCATGCTGCAGAAAGCTGCAGTAGTCTAGATGTGATAAAACCAAAGTCTGTACCACAACTTGTGCTGTATACTCCATCAGATGCACACTTTTAGATATTGTATAGAGTGAATCTAGAAAACTGAGAGACAGGTGTAACCCCAAGATAGGTACTGACTTGACAGGTGTTTGCAATAGTGAGCAAAGCTAAACAGAGATGGGATAAAAATGAGGTCTGTCTTTGCCTGGCTGAGCTGGAGATGGTACTCCTTCATCTAGGTTGCAATATTAGTTAAATGTGTAGAGATTCTATCTGATACACATTGGTACAACTACATATCATTGTCATAACACTGATATGAGAAACAATGGGACTGGATGATAGGGCCTAGTGAGGTGGTGTATAGAAAGAAGAAGAGAGGACCCAACACCAATCCTTGGGGCACCCCCATGCTTGCCTGATACACCATTGATATCGCTCCTTGTCAGGATACATGGTTTGATCTGCCCAAGAGGTAGGACTAAAACCACCTATAGGTGGTCACACTGATGCCAAGATCAAAATGTTAATCTAATGTTACTGAATTAAAATTATTCAATCAGTTTCAGTTTATTGCTATATAGAGGACTTTTCAACCCAGCAACATGGGATGCATTAACCAGTGTGTTTCTTTGTGCCAGTCCAATGCCCTGATAAATAGGGAGGGTTACGTCAGGAAGGGCATCCGGTGTAAAATTTTGCCAGGTCAACATGTGGACAACAATACAGATTTCCATACCGGATTAGCCAACAGGGTGCTGGCGGAAATTGGGCTGCTGTTGGCCAGAGAAGGAGAAGAAGAGGGGGAAGATGTGTCTGGAGGAAAGAGGAGAGGAGGAAGGTAAAGAGAGTGGAACTGAGGGTAGGAACTTTGAATGTTGGCAGTATGACTGGTAAAGGGAGAGAGTTAGCCGATATGATGGAGAGAAGGAAGGTTGATATATTATCCGTGCAAGAGACTAAATGGAAGGAGAGTAAGGCCAGGTGGATCGGAGATGGATTCAAATTGTTCTGTCATGGTGTGGAAAGGAGGAGTGAGTTGGATGAAGTAATGGACAGTGTACTGAAGGGATAGAAAGTGGTGATTAAAAGAAAGAGCACCACAGATGCGATGTTTGCTCTGAGGGTGTTGATGGAGAAGTATAGAGAAGGCCAGAAGGAGTTGCAGGGTGCCTCGAGAGGAGGTTTGGTATTGTATGAGGAAGTCGGGAGTGGCAGAGAACTACGTAAGAGTTGTAAAGGATATGTATGAGGGAAGTGTGATAGTGGTGAGATCTGCGGTAGGAGTGATGGATGCATTCAATGTGGAGGTGGGATTACATCAGGGATCGGCTCTGAGCCCTTTCTTATTTGCAATGATGATGGACAGGTTGACAGATGAGATTAGACAGGAGTCCCCTTGGACTATGATGTTTGCAGATGACATTGTGATCTGTAGCGAGAGTAGGGAGCAGGTTGAGGAGACCCTGAAGAGGTGGAGATATGCACTAGAGAGGAGAGCAATGAAGGTCAATAGGAACAAGACAGAATACATGTGTGTGAATGAGAGGATGGCTAGTAGAATGGTGAGGATGCAGGGAGTAGAGTTGGCGAAGGTGGATGAGTTTAAATACTTGGGTTTAACAGTACAGAGTAATGGGGATTGTGGAAGAGAGGTGAAAAAGAGAGTGCAGACAGGGTGGAATGGGTAGAGAAAAGTGTCAGGAGTAATTTGTGACAGATGGTTATCAGCAAAAGTGAAAGGGAAGGTCTACAGGATGGTAGTGAGACCAGCTTTGTTATATGGGTTGGAGACGGTGGCACTGACCAGAAAGCAGGAGACAGAGCTGGAGGTGGCAGAGTTAAAGATGCAGAGATTTGCATTGGGTGTGACGCGGATGTACAGGATTAGAAATGAGTACATTAGAGGGTCAGCTCAGGTTGGACAGTTGGAAGACAAAGTCAGAGAGGAGAGATTGAGTTGGTTTGGACATGTGCAGAGGAGACAGGCTGGGTATATTGGGAAAAGGATGCTAAGAATAGAGCTGCCAGGCAAGAGGAAAAGAGGAAGGAGTAAGAGAAGGTTTATAAATGTGGTGAGAGAAGACATAGAGGTGATGGGTGTGACAGAGCAAGATGTAGAGGACTGGAAGATATGGAACAAGATGATCCACTGTGACAACCCCCAATGGGAGCAGCCGAAAAAGGAAGAACAAAAACAAGTTATACAGGACACTTTTCAGAGGAGAGATTCAGAGTGCTTTAAAAAAATAAACCAGTATCATAAAAACACCAAAAAGCTTGTTACATTACTTCAGAAGAAGTACGCATGCCTATTTTAACATATCGTAATATGGAAAACAAAAAAATGTTTTTTTTTTTGTATTAGCTGCTTCCAGTGGCCAAACTTAAAATTTCAGTTTAGTAAATAAGTACAATTTTGAAATATAAAAGAATTTAATGTGACAGAAAATTATTGGGATAGAGTAGGTGAAATCAAAACCTCCATCTGATAATGCTGGATTAAATAAATTATGATGGTTTGGTGTAAGAAAAGTATTTGACTGTATCATTTATACTAGAGGTTGTCAACCATTTTGATGTTTAGTTTGATGGGAAGGAACAGTTGCACCAAGATGATCAAAAGAGTCTGTTGCTCCAAATATGGTAACAGGGATATTCTGGAATGACAAAGCAAAGAGAGAGACAGATTGACTAAGTTTCTGGCTGTGACATGTGTAAATAACAGGTTTAACCATAATCTAAATGTAATTGTAGTACATGAATATAACTTTTTATCAAGAACTTGCCACTCAGGCTGGCTGATTGTTGCATGATAGAGCTCTAGGATAGAAATTTATGATCATAGCATGCATTGCAAGACTCTTATTGGTGTAGCATGTGATTATACTTAATCTTTCTACCTTAAATGGTAAAGAGAGCACCACAGGAAATTACAATTAGTGACACATCAGAATATTAGCATCTCAGTCAGTGCAAAATGTTATGTTTTATTCTCACTCAAAAACACATCAATGTCTGACTGATAAGAAACTGAAATGTTGCTTTTTCAACTTACATTTAGCATGTGGCTTACTAACGGTAAGAAGGCCTTTTATGCACTTTTTTAACCACTGTTCAAATATTTTCTTCTCAATCTACCAATTAATAAAAAGAGAACTTGATTTAGACAGTCAGATACATATTTGATGATTAAAATGTAATTTTCAGTTTCTACAACTTGCAATTATTATAATGAAATAGACTAATGAATAATATCATAGATTATTGTGTTTATAAAGACTAGTGAATAATTCCTTTGAAAATATGTATTTTCTCTTTCAAATTACTTGTTAATCTAAGTAAAGTCCCTGCTAATTCTCTAACCTTTACTTTTTCTGATTTGTTTCAGTCAGATTGGATAAATGTCTCAAATTTTACTTGCTGTTCTACACAATTATTTTCTGACCCACTTTTTCCATTAAATTATAAAATTGAATTATGACAAAAATGAAATTAAATTAAACATGATCTATATTAAATACATTAGCATTTATTTGTATTTTGATCATAAGAAGATTTAGGATTTTTTAAAAGTTGTTATATTCATATTGTTCTTTAAACTAGAACATTTCTCCCCTGTGTTCATTTTTATTATACCCATTAATATACAACGCATCTCATATTTATATTTCAGTATTAGGGAAAATATATTATCCATTATGCCACTGTACCTATAAATCCATTAAAATGAATGTATTCTCCTTAGGCAATGAATTTTTATTAAAACTAGTAACTACTATTCTTTATAATCTGCGGAAACTATAGTGCTGCATGGGGTCAATTATGTCAGTATATTTCATTTTGTCATTTGTTTTTATCACTTTTAGGTCCTGCAGTGGTAGATTCTCAGAAGCAGGGTAAGTCCCAAAACATAATTTTCAGACAATAAATTGGCAATAATCCAATACATATTTGCATATTTATTAATTTAAAATGAATGTATTGTACTTAGGCCATTGCACGTTTAATAAAATCAGTAACTGTAGTTTTCTTTAAATATATATGCTATGCTAACATTTTTATAATAAGTACACTCATATAGCACTGTTTCCGTACAGCATCTGAGCCTAGTTTTAATATCTTGACTTTAGTTCTGTTTGTGTGGAATGTGTTCTCCACGTCTCTTCATAGGTTGTCTAAAGGTACTGCCTGTACATCCCAGAGATACAAATGTTAGGCCGACTTTCTAGCGTATCTCTGAGTGAGTGTATTCTGCAATGAACTTCTCACTGTCTAAAGCAGGGGTTTTTAATGTCAGTCCTGGATGGCCACAGTGGGTGCAGCGTTTTGCTTCTCCCAGTTTTATAATTATAAGCCAGAACAAGTAGATAACATTTTTTATTTAATTAAATGGTCTCTCTCAAAAACATTTTTATCACATTGTAGACTTTTCACTTTCTGAGAACATCCTTTCTGAGAACATCTTGTGGTCCAAAACAAATTTTTAACTCTTGGCCATTCCCTTTTCTCTCATTTATTTCAAAGTATTTTATTAACACAGATATTTAATTATTCATATACCCAGGTTTAATGGAGAGCTGGTGGGTCCTTTCTCATTTGCACCACATTATTAACTGGCAGAAAACAAGCAGCAATTAAAACCTTAATACAACTGCTAAAACTAAAATAGGCAATAAGATTTCTGAATCATAACAAGCAAGTTAACTAAAACAAAGTCCAATTAGTAGTAAATAAACAGTTTCTAATTAAGAAATGGGCTTAAGCAAAAACCTGCAGCCTCTGTAGCCCTCCATGATGCAATTGAGGAGATCTGGTCTAAAGGTTCATTCCTGACTTGTGGCCAAAGCTGCTGGGATGTGCTGCAGAATTCCCCCATACCCATCTTTTTACGAATAAATGTTCTTTAAAAATCTGTTTTTCAGGTAACATGTGTGCATATATAAAGTTTTCTAAAGTGACAAAATTATCTGTGTATTGTAGTATCATTTTCTGTCTTTAAGCAGTAGCAACATTTTCTGACAAGGTGATAATTTATCTATATATTTATTTACTTTACTAAATACCGTAGTTGTGTATATGTAATAGGGGATTCAACTTCTAGGTTGTATACCCACAATCATGCCGTATTTTCTAATAGGATAAGTGAGTAGTATGTTCAAATAATACACTGCAGCAAATTGATAATGGGAAAGACTCAAGCTTTACCTACAGCCATGCACAAAGAGTGTTGCCTTCCAGTAATTATTTTAGGATATTATTTTGTCAGATAAAAGCAGAGAATTAATACTGCATCTATATGAATACTTTGACATAACACACTCAGAGTGAACGGTCTTATTTCTATGGGAATCAGTCCTAAAACCTTACAATCCGCAATATCCAAACATTTAAAAAAAATCTATCGTATTGTTTAATCATTCTGCGGAAGTACACATTTATATATCAATTAACGGACAAAAGAGTCCTTTACTTAAGAAATATGCGTGGTTGTTATCAACTTTTTAAGAACAGATTATGCCCACATGTGGTTTTAGCCATTTAGAACTGAAATATCTGTGCATTTGTATCAATTGATGCCAAAGATTTCTCAATTAAATGCTGAAACTGGTGACCCATCAGTCAAATATTTGGGGCAATGTGGCTAAAGGCTTTCCATCTACACTAGGTTTATTTCTCTTTGGATTTGCTAAAATGTCTGTGTACTGCAATTATGGTGAATGCTCTGGAGTGTACGCATTGATAAGTTAACTTTAGCCAAAAAGCCATTTATAAGTTAGAAATCAAATTGAGACTTAACAAGAATCCAACATATACTACAGTGTTAAGAACAGGAGCTATATTGTCAAAGTGTATGTCCCATTTCTACTAACAATATACAGTATGTGTCAGAATCTAAAATTAACTGCAGACTGATGATCAAATGATTTAAACAGTATGTGAGTAAAGTATTACAGTAGCAAATTCTGCTTAAAAACTAATGTATTAATTAAGTTTTTTGTGTCTTGAATAATGATAAACCATCTTAGTTTTCTTCTGGAAAAAGAATTGAGTGCTAGAGCAGGGGTAGGCAAGTCGGTCCTGGATTGCCACAGTATGTGCAGGTTTTTGTTCCAACCCAGTTCCTTAACGTGAACTCAATTATTGCTGATGAAGCACATATTGCTTAAGTGACATTTTAATGCTTCATTTTAGTGGTCTCGCTTGTTAAGGTTCTCCAACCTTAATTGCTTATTTCAATCTTAAACTGCTGCATTCAGTGTTTTAATTGCTCCTTATTAGCAATAAGATGTAAAAGACAAAGCAGCCAGCAGTTCTCCAGCTAGCTTGTTTCCAATTACATCTGTGTGTGTTCATCATGCACGGTTTGATTTAATCAAACACTTAATAGAAAAATGTGACAGACTGAAAATGATCTGTTTTAGGCTTCAAATCATTTGGATGATATCCTTGGAAAGGAAAAAAATCTACGATATAAAAGCCTTACATTGCACAGACTAACAAGCTATAAAATTAAATAAGGTCTGAGATTGGCAATGATTGGTTTCTAATTAAGCAATTGGGTTGAATGAAAACCTGTAGCCACTGCGGCTCACCAGGACCGACATTGCCTACCCCTGTTTTACATCTTATTGCTAATAAGGAGCAATTAAAACACTGAATGCAGCAGTTTAAGATTGAAATAAGCAATTAAGGTTGGAGAACCTTAACAAGCGAGACCACTAAAATGAAGCATTAAAATGTCACTTAAGCAATATGTGCTTCATCAGCAATAATTGAGTTCTCGTTAAGGAACTGGGTTGGAACAAAAACCTGCACATACTGTGGCACTCCAGGACTGACGTTGCCTACCCCTGTGCTAGAGGATAGATCGGTGTTAAATATGCACAGGTTAAGTAAAGTTTAAAAATTGACAGCATCTTGTTAAATTTGCACACATTCTGTCCACAAATAAATGATAGTGTTGTTTTGAGTGTTAAGGATAATTGATGACTCATCTACTGTTGTAAGCCATAGCAATACAGGATTTAACTAATGTCTCATTAAGTAAAAAATGATTACATTTTACTAATCATGCTTTAATGTTTTATATAGCTGAAAGTACCTACAGTAATCAGAAATACGTTTGTCTTATTTTTTTCTTTTTTACCTGATTAAAACTTGAATAGTAGGACAGCATTTATTTTGACCTAAAGGGACTGTCAAAATGCTGAGGAAGGACTAAACCTTTGATATAATGGTGGGGAGATTCATCTATCCATCCATCTTTCATCCATCAGAGTCATAAGGAAGCTGGAGTCTATCCCAGCAAGACTTGGGCACAAGACAGGAACAACCCCCCGATAGGACTGTAGCCTGTTGGAGGGTGAACACACATGCATGCACCTTGGGGCCCGATCCACCTGACCTGCATGTCTTTTGCTAGTTGGTGGAAGCTCACATGGACATGGGAAAAACACCCAGAGTATCACCCAGATCTTAAAGTCTAGTCTTCTTGTTGCAAGGCAGCTACCACGCTAAAATCAAAAATTATTTAATAGGTTCTTTAACAGTAATAGTGTGGTTCCTTGATAATAAGGACCTGGGGCCTCATGTATAACGCCGTGCGTAGAACTCACACTATAACATGGCGTAAGCACAAAAGCGGGATTGTGCGTACGCACAGAAAAATCCAGATGCAGGAATCTGTGCGCACGCATACTTTCACGTTCTTCCACTATATAAATCCCGATTTGCGTGAAAAGTAACGCACGTGCACGCGCCTTCTGTCCCGCCCCAACTCCTCCCAGAATTACGCCTCTTTGAATATGCAAATCAATATAAATAGCCTTCTGAGAAAAGACAATGTGAAAAGCACAGGGGAAAATATAAGAATTTCAGCGAATACCAAGTGGAGGCAAAGGAAAAACGTACTATTTGTTGGTTTAAACAGTGGTATAATCAACAAAAGAAAGTTGATCGAGTGACAGAGTGTCGGAAAAACTCGAAAGATCAAATTCACAAAGTCGCACAGTGCCCGAAATAAAAAAGAAATCACATATCAAAGTCGCTGTGAAAAGGCGAGTTGTAGCCCACCGTCTGAGTGTCATATGAAAGCGTATTAGGGTACAAACAAAAAACATAGGCACACAGTGGGAAAAAAGCACGAAATGTCAACTTTAATCTCGAAATTTCTTAAAATCGTTTATTTTACTACCGTAGTTTCTCAAGTAGCATGTTAAATGCTTTTTTCTGTGTTTGATCTTCTATGTGCTCTATGTGTGTGAATCACTACGTGCTTCCGTTCTTTCTCTTTCTCCGACAGGACACAGAATGCATTACATTCGAGATATTACAGCTCTCTGAATAATTAAAATACTGAGATGTATACGTGATATCATTTTCATGATGATAGGAATGAAAGCATGTTATTAAACATGGGAACACGGTGGCGCAGTGATTGTTCATATCTCACGCAAGAGGCTTGTTGCACCATGTGTGACCTTCGATGAAATAATTTATTACAGAAGTACTGTCTCTTTCAAACGTACTAACCTCCAATTCCTGTCCATACTTTTCTTTCTCCAATCGCCACACAATCAGCTCTGTAATAGACGTGAAGCCATTTGTAAGCTTAGAACGCCGATTCTTCAAAACTTTTAAGGAACATTGAAATATCTTCGTAGTACATGTTTAATTATTCTATTCGTCTATCCTTCCAGTGTCGCGTCAGCACCAGCAAGAATACAGCGCAAGGCAGGAGCTATCCGTGAACTAGCTAGCGCTGCGGCACCGTGTCCTCACATGTTTAATTATTAGCAATACAGATTATTTAAATGAAGTTAAAGTTTTATCTGTATACTATAAGCAACATATTTTGCTGCATTTCATCTTAAAAATGATATTGTCATCATACGCGCTTTATAAAGTAGCGCAGGTTGTGCAATATTATAACTGTAGTGCAAGTTTACAGTGAGGTGATTGAGTGCGTTTATAGTTCTTGGGATGAAACTGTTTCTGAAACGCGAGGTCCGTACAGGAAAGGGTTTGACGCTTTTTGCCGTGGTTGAGGTAGTATGTACTTGAAACTGTATACCGATAATTCTCTTTCCGATCATCTGCTGCTGTGATTCACACTCAGATACAGTGATATAAATACTCCGAGTGGTGCAGTGAGAGTAATATGGAAAAAAATGATCCGCAGTGGCAACCCTTAACGGGAACAGCAAAATGAAGAACAAGATGCAGTGAGCGTAACAACGCTAAAGCAGTTCTGGTATTTGGAATACTATGGCTATTCCCTGGCCCATTATATTGAAGCAGGTTAATTACAATCAGATGTATTACACTAATAAACAATATGCAGTTAATTTCAGTGTATTTATAAAGCCGCGTCAGGAATGTGGAGCTAAGAAAGAAAGGATGAGCACACAGGAACAGTAGTTTGACCATTCTGTGGACCATTATATTGTTACAGGTTAATTACAATCAGATGCATTAAATTTATGAACGATATGCGGTTAATTTCAGTGTATTTGATAAAGCCGCCGCCGTGGATGTGGATCTAAGAAAGGGTAACCACACAGGAACAGTAGCACTGCTTTGACACTGGGTGCCGCCAGTCTGCAAAACCGGGCGGATAAATTGCGTACGCCAAGGAATGAGTTACCGTGGAAATGTGCGTGGCTTTACGCCAAGTTTAGGTTTTATACATCGCGATTTGAGCGTGGAAAGGTTTGTACGCAACATTTCTGTGCGTACGCACCGTTTATACATGAGGCCCCTGGAGTCTAAACCACATGGCTGATGTTTCCATTCCCAGTGTTAGCCACCTATGTGATTCTGAGCTAGTCTCTTAAACTGTTTTTCAAAATTAAAAAAGATGTATCTACAGTTATTCGAGATATTGCTATTAGTAATAGTCTTTGTTACAGAAAGGTGCTGTTTAAAATAAATAGTATTTCCTATTTTTGGAAGTTCTATTATTAGACATACACAATACAATGCTCCTGTATACCATGGCAGCAGATTTGTACAGACATGTGTGAGTGCTAACATCAAAGCTATGGTATTTGATAGTATCAGACTATTACTCCTGCTGCTTACAAATACTATATACACTACAGTAGTTGCAACAACAGGGCAACACATAACTAATCTGAAAATAATAGCAAACCACATAAATTAAAATTGTGATAAATTAAAGGAAAATTTATCACAATTTACTACTGACATGTGGACATTGTTTAGCAAATGCTTAACTTCAAGCAAATTACTAGTCGTCAAAGTCAATAATATAATAGATGTGAAAAGAAAGCTATTTACATGATGAAGTGAATCCTGAGGTTTTAGTGACATTGCATTTTTTTTATAATCATAAATTTTAAATTCTCCTGACTACACACCAGCTAAGCAGATATTATTATACATATTCTTTGTTTCTCATATTTTTCTTGCAGTTGTGAATAATTTATTAATGTATCTTTATGATAACTAAAGCAAGTGTGAGAAATAGTTAGAAACATACTAATACACATCGGTAAATATTATGATAGCTATAGTGAACATCTGCTATGTGTATATATATATAATCTGTCTTTCCTTTTTATCATGTGTTGTGTGTTCACATCTTCCATGTTTATGCAATTATGCACACATTTTCCATATAGGTTCCTTGAATTTTTTTTGTTTGGGTGACCAGTTTGTGCATTTTAAAGATTATACTGTAGTTGGTCCAATTTGAGTAAATTTGTATGATTTTGGTCCATAGAGAACTACAGTCCTTAGAAAACCTTCCTTTTTAAAGTTTAAATAAAATGAATTTTAAATTTCAGTTTTTAAGATATATAAGTTTTACACCTTATATACTGTTTGCAATAGAATCCAACTCTTCCAAGATATTGCTTTTGCATTCCTACAAATATTGTGCAGAATATGGAAAAAACAACAAATTATGCCAGTGTGAAATAGCAATTTAACTCTTACAATGTCTTTAAGTGCTGACTCAATGCTGATATTTACAGTTCTTTTTGATCCAGCTCTGATTGCCCATATTATATATCCCAATGATCCTATGTTTTTCAGTTGAACAGATGATATTTATGTGGTTTTACAGGTTATGAACAAGCAAGCTATTGTAAATGGAGGGCAAAATATACTTTAGTATATAGTGGGTCAAAACTGACACTAAGGGCTTTTTTTTAATTTTTGTGAAGTTTGGGCACTTTACAAAAATACTTCACATTTCCATGCTGAAAAGATGACATTTAAAATACTTTTTATAGGATGTGAGCAAACAATGCAGTAAAAAATCCATCAAAATGAATAATGGGTCAAAACTGACTCGAAAAAAGAGAAAAATCCCCAAGTTTCATCCTGATTACATTTAGGCTGCTTTTACTGATTTCAGAAACAAAAACAGGTTAAATTTGGCCCAAGGATGTTGTAAGGGTTAAGAAGAGAATCATTTTAATCTAACTTAAACTGTTATTTAATATTTATAAAACAACACAACTTTCATGAGGTGCATGTTATGAAAATGCTACAGTATATAAAAGTCTGATGAGTAAACTTCATCAAGCTTGTCTATTGGCCATATAAATGTAGTTTGTTTAATTTAACTTGTGAATGCTTATTTCTTGTCTTTAAATATAAAACTTGGTTAAGAATAAGTGCATTTTTAAAAATATGAATATGTACATTTGAAGATGGCAACCTTGCTCTACTGCCAAATTTTATTTAGAAGCAGTCATAAAAGTGTTGATTGTCTCTTTTGATGTCATGTTATTCAGTAAAAATGTTTTTTTCTGTCTCTTTAAATTGTAATTCTTTCAACATTGAAGGTTAAAATTTTAATATTTATAGGTTTAGGGATTTATAAGGTTATTGTTACATGTAAAGAGTATAGAGCATGTGCTTATTTGCATGTGCTAATCAACACAAAACATACATGCAGCACACCTGGAAACTGTCGTATACGTCAATTTAAAAATAGAGCACATTAATTTGTTATCAGTCCAATGAATGGACACTGTCAGTTGGTCCAGAATTACATTATCAAGCTTTTCCCAGTGTTTTGAAGAATGATAACAAATCTCACAAGAAATAACATTTACAGCTTGGCTTGCTGCAATATGGGCATGAAAAAGCACCATTCACTCAGTACGTACATACATGGAAGGTTTATAAAAATCAAAGTTAAAATAGAATGTTTTCTGTTTTAATAAAAACAATTTTGGCTCAGATAAATATTTTTTATAATACTAAGCCTGTAAAGATGATGTTTGGTGCTGTGTGGATTTTCATGTCGTTAGTCTGAGTTTTACTGAAAAATTTTGTGTTGAAAGGCACTTGTTGTCTCCCTACATGGTCTTTCGTAC
Organism: Erpetoichthys calabaricus; assembly: GCF_900747795.2. Taxonomy (NCBI): domain Eukaryota; kingdom Metazoa; phylum Chordata; class Cladistia; order Polypteriformes; family Polypteridae; genus Erpetoichthys; species Erpetoichthys calabaricus. The sequence continues at coordinate 77,478,008 of NC_041404.2, forward strand.
CTATGGTATAATGCCGTCTTCCTCAAATTACTGTTAAGCTCTTTAAATTAATTCTTTACAGCTTCATAGGTAAAAGCGTTATCTTTCTGCAGAAGAGTTTAAGAGTGATGTTTCCTTCATGAAGTAATGCTGCTTCTTAGTCGCCCAAATTGGGCATAATCACTGACATAAAGCTTAAGCTTGTTAAAGTGCATCTCAGAACTAGTTAACAGTGTGTTGACAAGGATATTACAGTGTCCTGAGAAGAAAATGTGTCAACTACCAACTTTATTGCAGGCCACACTCTAAGCAATAGGGTGTTCTGCTAAAGATAAGAAGCAGAACCCGGGCTTAGCTGATGTAGAGGTAAAAACAGAGAGCTAGTGCTAATGTTGAGTTGCAAAGGTACAGGTGCAGTTTGCCATTGTTTCTTGGATGTGCCGATGCCCAACGTTTTGGATGTAACTGATGCAAAGTTTTGTCTATGAAGGTTGGTAATGGCTGAAAAATAGTCGTTAGTGCCTGAACAGGGCACCTTTTTTCCTGTAGAAGCCTATGCAGAACTATCAGCTCATCATTGATGAACACCAGTTTTTCAGATGAAACTGAAAATACTGGTAGAGCTTACAGTTCCACTTTGGGACCGGTCATTTGGCTGTATGTCAGACTGAACGTACACATATCGGTTACAAATTGTACAGGTCATTGCAACTGAGGATCTGAGGGCCAGGTGTTGGTCATAGGTAGGCATACTTTAACTGCCAGTATGGAGTAGCACAAACTGATCCTCAAGTGTTGGTGTCCACATGCCTGTGTAAGGCAGTGTTTCTCAACCACTTGGTCTTGCCACAGGTGGGTCATGGGTTGCTGTCATTGTTTTGCGAGTGGGTTGTGGTGACTTGCCTAAGCCAGTGTTTCTCAACCACTGGATTATGACCTGGGTTGCTGCCAATGGGTCACAGGTTGTCATTGTTGGTTTGTGAGTGGGTCACGGTAGACCATGGTGGGTCAGAAAGAGATAGGCAGCATGGCATGATATGCTTTGCAGTGTCTAAGTGAGCTTGTTTCATCAAGGGGGATCCCAATTGCACTTGTTTCACTATATGCAATAGTTGCTACTGGGGTTGTCATTGAGTTTAAAAAGGAAAAACTACTGTAACTTGCGGGTCCATAAAGGTTGAGAAACACTAGTGTAAGGAAGACAATGCAAGCAGAATGCTTAAGAATTAGCTGTGCAGAGCAGCAAAGATGAAAATAAACCTTAAAGGACCCTCCAAGAATCAGAAAAATATATGAGATCCCATGAAATAATAATAGTAATAAAGAAAGAGTTATTACTGCATCTAGTTTTGGCAATTTCTGGAAAATTATTACTCTCCTATGACACTTGGCTGTGTGGAAAGTGATGCATGACTGTTTTCATTGTTGGTTTTTGTGACTAGCTCATCTCACATAGCATCAACTGTGTGCCTGAATCTTCTCTCTCTGAGAATTGTGTCTGTTCTGTTACCCCATGCATTCAAACAGCTGCATGGAAAACTACTATGGATTACTCATTCTGATCCTGGCAAATCCATCTAATAATCTGAGTTTCCTCAGATTTTAAGGTGCTTTGTCAACCTATGCTTTCTCCAACACATTTCTGCTTATCTCCAGCTTTGTTTGTTAATTTCTGGATAAGGCATCCTGCTTGTTTCTTGATATTGATTCTGTTCAGAGATTACTTACTTAACCTTCCCCCTTGTAAAAAAATATGATCCAGCATCCAAAATCCTTTTTCATCTGCACATTTGTGTAGAAAGTGTTTTTGTTATTTGAGGACAGTATGTTTTCAAATGTATAGACTGCTGTAGTGTACTATTTTATTTCTCTAGAACATTAGTTTCAACACTAACATGTTTATTTGTTTATCTGAAATTCTCCATCTCTCTGTATTGGTTTTCTCCAGGTTTTTCAATTTTGACCCAAAAATGCACATGTTGGGTTAATTGGAAAATGTATTAGTGTTAATTTTAGTAAGTGTAGGTGTATGCATGAATGTAACCTTTGTATGCTCCCTGCCCAGGAGCCAAACCTGTCAAAATAGGTCAGCACCCACCAAAAGACTTAACTAGGAGCTAGTGGATTAGAAAATGGGTGGATAGAAAATGGCGGTAGCAGAACAAATACAGCACTTGAATATTGCTGTTAACAGAAGCAGGTTAAGTGACTTGTTTAGAGTCACCTAGTGAGTTTTCTGGTGGTGTCTTGCTGGAAAGCCCCTATATCTCTTTCTCTGCTGTGTCCTGAGTATCTTCTTTTTATACTCTGATTCCCCTTTAACTCTTGGCATTAAGGATCAATGGTGCATTTGTGTTCAACATCAGGAAATAGCTTTCAGTCTCCAGTGTTGTGGGTGGCTGGATGTCAGGTGGTTGATGACGGTGGGAACTCAAACCCTTCTTTTCCTTTTCTATTTTGGTGTCTTTGTGGACTGCTGCCCTCTTTGGTTAATCGTGTTGGCTTTTTATAGTCATTTATTCTGTCCTTGCATAATATTCTTTACAGATAGGGGAGGGTCCCAGTGATTGGGTGATTTTATCCTTTAATTAAATATATCCAGTTTCCTAATGCTTTTCATTTTATTCTGTTTGATAGAAATTTGCACTGTATCAATGCATGCTCCCAACCTCTCTTTCTCAATCTCTCCCTCTGTAAATTCTAGAGATGGTTGTCTGTGAATCAGATCAGCAGTTTCTGGAATACTCAGACCAGCCTTTCTGGCAACAACAACCATCAAATCACTTAATCAAGTAAAAATTAATTAAATCAAAGTCACTTAAATCATCTTTCTTCCCCATTCTGATGCTCATTTTGAACGTCAGCAGGTCATCTTGACCATGTCTACATCCCTAAATGCATTGAGTTGCTACCATGTGATTGGCTGATAAGACATTTCAATTTCAATTCTTTATTGCCATGTGTACATGTACCATGTACAATGAAATGCTTGCTTCCATGTGCCCCTGCAGACAGTGAACATAGACAAAAAAAAACCCCACACACAATAAATAAATAAATGAATATAAATAAGTAAATAAATAAAACCAGAATCCTAGGAATAAATAGAGACAGTGGCAGAAGTATATGTGCAGGTAGCAGTGGAAGTGACACAAGGTTACTGATTGTTCATGAGCCTGATTGCAGTTGGGTAGAAACTGTTCCTGAACCTGGAAGTGCATGTCCGAATGGACTTTAGTCGCTTCCCAGATGGGAGGAGGGTGAAAAGTGACAGTGCAGGGTGGCTGGGGTCCCGCCTGATACGGTTCACTTTCCTGAGACAGCGTGTAGTGTGGATGTCATGGATCGCAGGGAGCTGTGTGCACGTGATCTGCTGTGCTGTGTTCACCACATGTTGCAGAGCTCTGCAGTCCTGAACTGAGCAGTTGCTGTACCAGGATGTGATGCATCCTGTCAGGATGGATTCCACAGTACACCTGTAGAATCTGCACAGGGTTGTGGGGGTCATCCGGGCTTTACTCAGTCTCCTGAGGAAGTAGAGGCATTGTTGGGCTTTCTTGACTACTGCCGCAGTGTGACTTGACCATTTAAGGTCATCGGTGAGGGTGACTCTGAGGAACCTAAACCTGCAGCCTCACCTCCGAAATCCACAATCATCTCCTTAGTTTTGCTAACGTTGAGGGTGAGGTTGTTGTCCTGACACCATTCTGACAGGAGTCTGACCTCCTCCTTGTAGGCCGTCTCATCGTCCTCATTGATCAGACCTATTACAGTGGTATCGTCAGCAAACTTGAGGATGGTGTTAGAGCTGTACTTAGCTATGCAGTCATGGGTGTAGAGAGAGTAAAGCAGGGGGCTCAGCACGCTGCCCTGTGGGGTGCCAGTGTTGATGGTGATGATAGAGGAGGTTTTTCCACCAATATGCACTTGCTGAGGTCTGCCAGTGAGGAAGTCCAGTACCCAGTTGCACAGTGAAGAGCTAAGCCCCAGATCCAGGAGTTTAGTGATGAACTGGGATGGAGTGACGGTGTTAAATGCAGAGCTGTAGTCCACAAACAGCAGCCTGGCATAACAGTTCTTGTTCTCCAGATGTGACAGGGTGGTGTGAAGTGTTATGGAGATGGCATCCTCAGTGGACCTGTTGCAACTGTAGGCAAACTGGAGGGGGTCCAGACTGTCAGGGATGATGTCCTTGATGTGTTCTAGCACCAGCCTCTCAAAGCACTTCACGGCTATGGGAGTAAATGCTACTGGGCGGTAATCATTAGGGCAGTCTACTTTATTTTTGTTTGGGACAGGGATGATGGCTGTGTGCTTGAAGCAGGTGGGGACAGATTTAACTCTCAGAGATGTGATAAAAAACATCCGTAAAGACAGCAGCTAGCTAGTAGCAACATGTTTTTAAAACGCAACCTGAGACTCCATCTGGGCCAGGTGCTTTGCGGATGCTGAGTCGGGAAAAAGTCTTCCTCACGTCATCCTTGGAGAGCCTCAGGCTGGAGTCTTGTGGCTCTACGGGTGGTCGCACGGGTCTGTCCGTGTTAACGAACTCGAAGCGAGTGAAAAACACTTTAAACTCATCCGGGAGTGAAGCGCTGGTAGCTGTGGCCGTGTGTGTCCGGGGTTTGTAGTCTGTGATCAGCTGAATACCCTGCCACATCTGCTGTGCTATTAAACTGAGAGTCCAGTTTGTGGGCATACTGATACTTTGCATATTTAGTGGCTTTACGGAGATCATACCTGCTCTTTTTGTATGCCTGTGTATCTCCGGAGTGAAATGCACTGCTGCGCTCACGGATCCGCCGGCGTACTTCAGCATACATCCAGGGCTTCTGGTTGGGAAATACGCGTACAGACTTTGTGGGTACGCTGTCATCCACACATTTCCCGATGAAGCCTGTGACAACTGTGGCATACTCATCCAGATTCTCAGAGGACTCTTTGAAAACATCCCAATCCACCGATTCAAAGCAGTCCCTAAGTTTCTTCTCAGCTTCCGGGGTCCAATAGTCGTCTGCGCGCGTCAACTGCTGCTTGTAACAGGGAGGAGCAGCACAGAGCAGTGGTCTGACTGCCCAAGGTTCGGCCGCGGGAGAAAGCGATACGTGTTTTTGTGTGCGGTGTAGCAGTGGTCCAACGTATTAGCACCCCTGGTGGGACAGAAGACGTGTTGGTAGTATTTGGGGTAAACAGACCTGAAGCTTGCTTTGTTGAAATCCCCAGCGATGATAACCAGACCTTCTGGGTGTGTGTTTTCACAGTCCGTAATGAGGCCGTACAGTTCCTTAAGTGCAGTGTTGGTGTTTGCTTGCGGGGGATGTAAATAGCTGCCATGTGTACAGCTGTAAATTCCCTAGGCAGGTAAAGCGGCCGGCACTTGATGATCAGACACTCCAGGTATGATGAACAGCTTTGTGAAATGACTTCCATATCCATACACTATGCATTGAGGAAACATATCCTGCCACCTCTCTTTTTCCCGGAGGAGACCGACCGATCAGCGCAGTGGATAGAGAAGCCATCTGGCTGGGCATCCGAATCCGGTGTGCAGGTGGTGAGCCATGTTTCGGAGAGGCAGAAAACACAACAGTCACGCAGATCTAGCTGAAAACGAAGTCTACCATGGAGATTGTCTAGTAACTAGACTCTAGTTTGTTGTACAGAGACTGGGCATTGGCCAGGAAAATGCTAGGCAGGGGAAGTCGCAGTCCTCGGTGCTTCATCCTTGCTTGGATCCCGGCACGCTGGCCACTTTTTCTCCTCCAGGTGTAGTCGGGTGGGTCACATCTGCCACCATGGTCTCGAGTTATTGTGGCGAACAGCCCCTGGTCGATAACTACAAAAGTAGCGACTTATGCCTTTGTTGCTCCGATGTTTACCAATGCTGTACAGTCACACTTAATAAAACAGTGAACATGCAGTACAAACAGCGACAATAACAAAAATACAGACACAAAAAATAGAAAAGTCTGCGAGGAGCAGCACGCAACATGTCGCCTCTCTCCGGCGCCATGTTATAATAATTTAATAGGGACATTTGTGTTAACAAGCATTTGAATAGGTGTACCTAATAAAGTGCCCAGTGAGTGTACATAAATATTTCCATACACATGTTTAACATTTTGGAAATTCAATTCCAGAATAATAAATAATAAAGCTATATTTTTGTGCTGATGTAACCAAGCTTGACGCTGATGATAATCATTTAAAAATATTTTGAGAATGAAGTAAAGAAACAAAAGAACCAAAGAGATCTGGATGGAAGAGAATGTGGTGTATTTATGGAAGTGTTATCTAAAAATGATACTAGTGTTAAGCTATAAAATTTAAATAAATTATTAGCTATGCAACGTCAGTTAAATACTTCAAATGGTGGAGAAAATGTATTTAGTACTAAGCATTACCACTAGAGGAATGGACAAGTTCCAGAGAAACCTGTGTATCACTGTATTTTTAGCTGTTTAGTGCTTATCTATAAAAGATAAGAAATGTAAGCAAAAAAATTCCAAAAACAAGATAATGATCTCAGCAGATCTTTCATAAGTAAAACTCAAAGCTTAAAAAAATACATACTGTCCAATTCCACCACGACTGTCGTTTAATGCATTTGCTTTTTAATATTTGTTTTGATCACCATGAAGAACAAGTACCATACTACACAAATTACTTTTATATCCAAATGTTATTATAAAAAGGCAATTTAAAAAGAAATGAGAGAAACTCTTGTTTTGTAAAGGAAGAAATTGTGCTTTCTTTTCTCTTGTTTTCAAACTTTTCAGGTTTATAGGGTCATTATTATCAGATGTATAGATTACAGTAAAACTCTTACTTACACATGCCAATCAACATGTAGCATACTGTGCTGTTGCTCTCTTGCACCATGATTTATGAGCAAAAAAACCCTGCTATTCTAAGAATCCACCACAAGATCTTTTATTTTCTTGGTATTGAATTCCAGATTATTTAATCTGTTTCATTTGACTAATTCAAAAGATGAATAAAAGTGAGTTGGGTTTCTTTTATTTCCTCCCTCTCTATTTATGTGTCTGACCAGTCTGTCTTCCCAGTTGTTGTGACAAAGAGACCTTATTATGGGTGACCATATGGGCGAAGTAAGAGCAGAATTTTAAAAATGTTTTGTGCTGTGGCAACTTTTGTTTGGTGTTTTACATATTTTTACATAACCCTTTCATAATGTTCACAGCTTTTTGAGCTGCCTCATATTTCTTCATGTACCAAGGTGCACTAAGACAAATGCAGTATTTTTTAAAAATGTAAATCCATTGTAAAATTGTTAAAGATAACCATATGCCTATCATACATAAACATCTCTATTTCTTCATACCTAGAAGTGTTGAAAATATGGCAATTCACAAATCATAGGGTTCATATTTAAAACTGCTAGCCTTACCTTTTTATAAAAGTTCTTTAAGTTCTCATTTAATAAAGTAACACAACTTATATTTTCATTGTGTATATATTCATGTGACGGTGCAGGTTGGCTTCCAGGATCTTCTTGAACTCACTACCGCCAATAATGTACCTGAGGATACTCATTCAAAGCAAGAGTTAGGTACAAAAGTGAACAGTGTTTTTATTAAAATCATGAAAAACAAATAGTGTCCAAAAAGTACAGTGCTCTCTTCAATAAATAAATAATCCTTAAAAACAGGTAACAATCAGTGAGATTAAAATTCACAATTAAAAACCAGAGCAAACCAACAGGTCCTTCATGCTCTGTCAGACGAGCCCAGTGCAACTCCCTCTTCATTTCCCCAGCTTACCCATTGCTCTCTCAGTTGGCGGAGGCACTAGCAGCTGTGGTCCACACCTTCCAACCCCCATCTTAGCTACCTCGGGTGGCATCAGCCAGACTGGTCAGGGTCGGTTGTCCTCCCGTCGGTCTTCTCACTCCCCTGGTGTACCTCAGATCCCTGGAGTATAACTCCCTTTCACACCCACTCCTCACCAATACAGTATTCAGTTAGGACAATCCGCCCCTAAAGCGTCAATCCTTCACTCCTTCGCGGGGCTCACACCTGTGCTGCCCTTCACTCCACAGGCTGGCTGGCTTACTCATCCTGCTTCTCCCCCACCATGCTTTTCTCATAGTTCTCTGTACTATTCTCTCAGTTTTTTTTTCCTTTTTTTTCGTTCCTCATTCCCCTTTTTCTGCTGTGCCAGCTCCCTTTTATCTTCTGGGAGTGATGTATATTTTAAGCATTTAGTAATTCACACTGCTATAGTCAAGGAAATCAACTAATATCTTAAATATTGTAGCTTACTGATATCCTAATGTTTTGGTCCTAAAATACATTTGAACTTTTTCTAATATTTTGTGCCCATAATATACATTTTTGCAGTACCTCAATTATCAAGGTTTGCTTGGGTTTAAGCCTTTTTATTAAAATAATTTTCTATAAGCTATCAACGAAATATAACTGTTTTACTCATTGTTTTTTGCTTTGTGTCCTCCCCACCATAACCTATCCTCTATGGGGGAGTAGCGAAAGCTTTAGATTCGTCAAAAATTTTGATCTCCAGTTTTCAATGGATCTCAATGTTTTAGGGTCCCCTGATACCAAAAACATTGGTATCTTGATGATGGGTGTGTGTCTCTCTGTGTGTCACAGTTTCTTGAGGACGGTTTAGAGATAAAACTGCTGGACCGAAAAATACCAAGTTCAAAACTTAAGCCTGTTATGAAATAAAGATATGGTGATTAGTTTTTGAGCCAAATCATGCAAAAGAAAGAGGCACTCTAGACTGGAGGAACCCTCAAATACCGTAATTCTGCAATTACTTATGAATTCTTCTCGTCACTTGCTATATTGCTATGTAATGATCTATTTTATAGATAGATAGATAGATAGATAGATAGATAGATAGATAGATAGATAGATAGATAGATAGATAGATAGATAGATAGATAGATAGATAGATAGATAGATAGATAGATAGATACTTTATTAATCCCAATGGGAAATTCACATATACTTATAATACTTATAATCAGAAAGATCAGCATCAGAGTGGTAAATGATTACTAAAATGTTATAGAATAGTTTGGGTAACTTGGTTCCAAGGACATAAAGCCTATTGATGCTCACATCTGAGTTTTTATTTATTTATTTATTTTAATTGTGCTTTGGTGCTGGAAATCTTGTAAAAATATACCAGTAATATGTATTTCTATGAAAATAAATATTAATTATTTAATTTTATATTATATTAAATATTATTATTTAATTATAATGTGAATTTCCCCTTAGGATTAATAAAGTATCTATCTATCTATCTATCTATCTATCTATCTATCTATCTATCTATCTATCTATCTATCTATCTATCTATCTATCTATCTATCTATCTATCTATCTATCTGATTAGTCACACTAGACATGTGAAAGGACTGAGAAGAAACTGGGGCAGGTACATATTCATAGTCACCCATATTAATAATGCCAAAATTTATTGCCCAGTTGTCCCATCCATCTTATAGTCACATAATTATATTTTAGAAAGCTCTCATTATTCCTTATTAGGTTAAATTTGGTAATGAATAATCTCAGCAACAATGAGTAAAATCACAAAAATAAAAAAAATTGCAGGAAGTTGCACTTTGCCCGTTGTCCTTCATCCTTCCAGAACATAAACATTCAATTGTTTGTGAACAATGCCTCTGTAACTAAGTGACATCTAAACATGGCAACAATATCTTGTTGTCATATACAATATCTTCTTCCAGTGCAGCTGTACAATGTTTAATAGCATAATGGATAGAAGTACAACTTTATAGCTTCCCCAACAACAAGCATGCACTGACAAGCACATATTACTGAGTCAGTAAGTTTTCAGTTAGTGAAAGGAGACAAATTGCAGAAGACAGCATGTGGTGTAAAACCCCAGCATGTCACATCACTAGCCTTATGAAGAAAGCTGAAGGGCAGAGCTGTGTAGAGCATATGCCTATTTTAATTAACACCTAATGGATGTAAACACCTCCCTATTGAAAGAGCCTTAAAACAAGAAACAAAACAAAGCTGCACAAAACAAAGAAAAAATATGTAAATATATATAAGAGGAAATTGAAAGGTGTTTTAAAATACTTAGTTAAATAAACATTAGTAGCAGGATTCGCCAAAAAAACACAAAAATTGACAATATGAACATGTTCCATGTTCGCTTTCATATTGTCACAAAACAACCATTGCAATCTTGTGTCCACACCCTGTACTATTATGAGTCCACCACAACATTATAAGATGGTGGCCTTCTTGGATAGCTAGAATCTAAGAAAGTTATCAACAAAGCTAGCAGCTCTAACACTGTGGCCTCTGTAACATTTCTGATCCAATCATCCATGTTGAATTAGCACTCTCTGTATGTGTTTGCTTGGCCTTTTGAGTTCCTTCACATTTCAATTTATATTGACGCAAACCATACTTTTGCAATGCTTGTAAATCAAATATAAACTGATCACTCCTAATGTATTAAAGTATTGAAAGAGATATAAATCAAATGCAATAATTAAGGTAAAAAAATCCCTGAAACTAAAAATAAATCCCCTGGAGTATGTAATAATGATTACAATCACCTGTTAACATCACCTATTTGAAATCACATCATTGTTTAATTTTTCTACCTCCTTACTGGCCCTAATTTGCCCCATCCCAACTTTTTTTTTGGAATGTGTTGCAGGCCTGATATGCAAGAATGGATGTATAGTAACAAATTAAATGAAGTTGACCAGACAGAACATGAAATATCTTGGGTTCATACTGTCTGCAATGAAATAAACATTAAGGTAAATTTAACAATCACTGCATTTTTTTTATACTGTATATGCGTTTTCCATACTTCCCCAACATTATTTTTTATTTGGGGTTGTATATGGAATCTTTCCCATGCTCAAAGCACTTCACAGAAAATCCTAAAAAAAACAGGGCATATACAATACTGGATGCAAAAATATCTGTATGAATACCAAATAAAGATAAATACAGGATATATAAAGCATTTATATAGAAATCGAAACAATAAACCAGAATAAAATACAAAAACATAAAGAGTACAAGAAAAACCAGAACAGATAATATAATTTGTGATACAAACATAAATCATCTTGGACATCTGAACAGAGTGGTTAAACTAAAAGAAATGTCAGAATATCATAAAGTTAAATGCTTCCCTGAGCAAATAAGTTTTAGGTTGTTATTTGAAAGCATTGGTCAGATGACAACCTAAAACTAAAATGCGGTGGGTTGCGGGTTGGATAATGGATGGATGGATGGATGGATGGTCAGATGATAGTCAGCTGATCTCATTAATTTATAGAGGTTATTCCAAAGTCTGGGTGGTGTAGAATTGAAGACTCTGTCACCCATAGAACAGCAGATTAGTCGGGGGCACAATGAGATTGCCAGAATCGGTTGGTGTTAGTGGTCAGACAGGACCATAGTGATGGAGGAAGTTATTAATGTACTCTGGTGCAAGGCCATTTAAAACTTTATAGGTTATTAGAATTTTATACTCAACCCTATACGACACAGGGAACCATTAAAGTGGAGCAGAAAGGGTGTTATATGTTCGCTGCTGTGGGTTTCTTTTAGCAGAGTTCTGAACCAACTGAAACTGCGAGAACAGATTAGAATAGATGCCTGCCAGTAGCTAATAAAGCATGGACAAGTTACTCAGCATTGGAAAATTAGAGTAATGAATGAACATGGGATATGTTATGAATGTGGAAATAAGAAAGTTTCTTAATGTAATGTAATGAATGTCAGTCAAATAAGAAAAGGAGGAATCAATAAAGACATTAAGATTACTGGCAGAAGAAGAAGGTCTGATAACATCATCAGTAAGGGTGGTTAAGAAGGAGCTCATGTTCTTAAATTGAGCATTGATGCCGATTAGCAGGACTTCGCTTTTGTTACAATTTAATTTTAAAGAGTTATATTCCATCCATGTTTTAATTTCTTTTAATTTCACTGAGGCAAGTTGTGAGGTGAGAAAGCCCTGATGAACTTTCACTTTTAACACTGCAATAGATCTGAGTGTCATCTGCATATGAATGATAACCTACTCTAAAGCTATGACTTCAATGAGTTGCTGAGTCAGCAACAATTTTAACAGCGTTAGTAGTAAAACAAAAAAACCCTGCCTCTCCAAGGATATACAGTAAATTAAGAAGATCTCAAGGATTTGCCTGTCTCACTGGTCCCAAATAAGCCAGTTGTGACTGCCTGCCTATCCTTATCTAACTCTGACTATATTTTCTATTTATTTATTACTAGCCAAAGTACCCAGTGTTGCCTGGGTATATTTGTAAAACGGGCTAAGGAAAGAGTGCAAGGTTTATGTGTTTTTTTTAATGGTGACCCTGTTGTTATTGCTAGCTGTCATCTTGTTGCTCTCATAAGTCAGGAATTTTTCTTTTTTTTTTGGGTATGACTGGATTCCAGAATTGCAGTAACTCTTAGCTGGACTGACTTAGTTCAAGGTGGACTAATTCATAGTGCTGAAATTATGAAGAAAATCTGACAAAGCAGGAGTTAAACAAGAACCCTTTGATTTTCCTTTGTGTTGAGGTGCACCTCCAGTCTTGATCAAGCGTCGCCCAACACCCCACTGCAAAAGCACTCTTTTTTATATTACAGTAAATAGAAGAACTACGCAGCATTTCAAGAATTTGTTCTTTTTGGATCTGATTGGATTCCAGAATTGCAGTAACTAGTTGCTGGGTTGCAACCATGAATGCTATAATGTCAGACTTGTCCTTTTAGTTGAAGGTGGACAGTTCATAGTAGAGTTTATGATACTTAAATTATAAACTGCACTTACGCTTTCAATCAAGCATGACCCAACACCTCCAAGCAAAAATATAGTAGATAGAAGCAACACTTGGTGTACCCCGTTTACATAATGTTAAGCTCTTGTCATTTTAGCTACAGTCTGTTCAGGTGTTTCACTTACTCTGAGCCAGCAGGTGACAGTTTGTGTGGAAAGTTTAGCACACAAAAAAATAATATTTCTACTGAGACCCCCAGGGTCAAAATGTTGGGTTTCAATATAGTCTGTCTGGTTATGTATGGTCATAGAAAGCAACTATGCAAAATTTGGTTGAGATTGGTCAAAGAGTATAGGATTGTAAGGGGAACATACAGACAGACATTCTATTTTATACACAGGATATATATATATATTGTGATGGACAGCCGGTGATTCAGTCCTGCCTGGATGTCCCTGAAAGAAAAGAATGGAAGAAGGCAGCCTTTTCAGGAGACTGCCTCCCCCAGGATGCTAGGTGGCAGCTCCCCTGGACGGTAACGGTTCCTCGATTTCCCTCAGGGCATCCTGGAACATGGAGTTTGTTTCCTCACCCCTGTTGGGTGCCGTGGGTGCCACCAGGTGGAGCTCACAAAGAACCTGGGGACTCCTACTGTTACAACAACCCTGAAGTACTTTGGAGTCACGAGGATGGAAGCCCGCAGTACTTCCGGGCTACTTGAGAACGGATGATGTGGCGTTTAACTCAGGAGGAATACTTCCGGGTCATGGACTATTTAAAGGACTGCTGAAGACCCAGCAAGAGAGCCGGAGTTGGGTGGTAGAGTGACGGAGCTGCTGGGAGGAGTGGAGGATTGTGATTATTGATTATTGTTTATTATTATTGTATTATTGGAGAATTGTGGAATGTGTGGTGCTTTGTGCACTGTATTAGAAGAAAATTATTAAAGATTCTTCTTGGTGCTTTTACAAGTGTGTCCTGGACGTCTGTCTGGTGGGTTTCATGGGGCAACAGTGTCTCTAGCGTCCACTATATATATATGTTGTTATGTTACAGCCTTATTCCAAAATGGATTAAATTCATTTTTTTCCTCAGAATTCTACACACAACACCCCATAATGACAATGTGAAAAAAGTTTACTTGAGGTTTTTGCAAATTTATTAAAAATAAAAAAAGTGAGAAATCACATGTACATAAGTATTCACAGCCTTTGCTCAATACTTTGTCGATGCACCTTTGGCAGCAATTACAGCCTCAAGTCTTGTTGAATATGATGCCACAAGCTTGGCACACCTATCCTTGGCCAGTTTTGCCCATTCCTCTTTGCAGCACCTCTCAAGCTCCATCAGGTTGGATGGGTAGCGTCAGTGCACAGCCATTTTAAGATCTCTCCAGAGATGTTCAATCAGATTCAAGTCTGGGCTCTGGCTGGGCCACTCAAGGACATTCACAGAGTTGTCCTGAAGCCACTCCTTTGATATCTTGGCTGTGTGCTTAGGGTTGTTGTCCTGCTGAAAGATGAACCGTCGCCCCAGTCTGAGGTCAAGAGTGCACTGCAGCAGGTTTTCATCCAGGATGTCTCTGTACATTGCTGCAGTCATCTTTCCCTTTATCCTGACTAGTCTCCCAGTCCCTGCCGCTGAAATACATCCCCACAGCATGATGCTGCCACCACCATGCTTCACTGTAGGGATGGTATATTGGCCTGGTGATGAGCGGTGCCTGGTTTCCTCCAAACGTGACGCCTGGCATTCACACCAAAGAGTCTCATCAGACCAGAGAATTTTCTTTCTCATGGTCTGAGAATCCTTCAGGTGCCTTTTGGCAAACTCCAGGCGGGCTGCCAAGTGCCTTTTACTAAGGAGTGGCTTCCGTCTGGCCACTCTACCATACAGGCCTGATTGGTGGATTGCTGCAGAGATGGTTGTCCTTCTGGAAGGTTCTTCTCTCTCCACAGAGGACCTCTGGAGATCTGACAGAGTGACCATCGGGTTCTTGGTCACCTCCCTGACTAAGGCCCTTCTCCCCCGATCGCTCAGTTTAGATGGACGGCCAGCTCTAGGAAGAGTCCTGGTGGTTTCGAACTTCTTCCACTTACAGATGATGGAGGCCACTGTGCTCATTGGGACCTTCCAAGCAGCAGAAATTTTTCTGTAACCTTCCCCAGATATGTGCCTCGAGACAATCCTGTCTTGGAGGTCTACAGACAATTCCTTTGACTTCATGCTTGGTTTGTGCTCTGACATGAACTGTCAACTGTGGGACCTTATATAGACAGGTGTGTGCCTTTCCAAATCATGTCCAATCAACTGAATTTACCACAGGTGGACTCCAGTTAAGCTGCAGAAACATCTCAAGGATGATCAGGGGAAACAGGATGCACCTGAGCTCAATTTCGAGCTTCACGGCAAAGGCTGTGAATACTTATGTACATGTGCTTTCTCAATTTTTTTATTTTTAATAAATTTGCAAAAACCTCAAGTAAACTTTTTCACGTTGTCATTATGGGGTGTTGTGTGTAGAATTCTGAGGAAAAAAATGAATTTAATCCATTTTGGAATAAGGCTGTAACATAACAAAATGTGGAAAAACTGATGCGCTGTGAATACTTTCTGGATGTACTATTTATATATATATATTGTCAGAAAAACAACCAAAAGACATCGAGAAGGTTTGGGGCAGCCACCCATTTAATCGATTACGGCTGCAAAAGTTTTCAAAAAACAGAGACATGCTCATTCAACCAAGTCCAAAACAGAACTGATCTCCAGGTAGCAAGATGGCAGCTTTAAAGGCCAGTAGCGGAAGTGATGTCATCCAGACCGGAACCAGAAGTGACGCCAGTGGCTGCCCCAGAGCCGGGTGGGATTTCCCTAGAATGGTCTGCAAAAGATCGAGAGGGAAAATTAGTGCACTCCGCCACCCCCCTGGTCTGGCATGGAACTACCTGTATTTAAGCCCTTTAGCTGCCTCCTAAACACACGTGTGTGACAATATATATATATATATATATATATATATATATATATATAGTGATTTTATTGCCTAATATACTAATATACTCTTAATATGTAGTGTACTACACTTTGCTGTACAAAATGAAGAATGCCTGTCATTTTGCTGTAGCCTTTAGCAATGTGTGTTTCTGTGCAGGGCATGTACTCTCTTAAAAATAAAGGTGCCAGAGCTCCCAGAAAGAACCTTTATTTAGATTCATAACAGGTTCTATAATTTTTTGAATAGATGATAACAGATGTGTGAAATACCAATGTTCCACACAGTTTTCAAACCACAAAGAACAAACATCATATGCAAAGAACCTTTCTCAGAATTAAATGATTCTTTCTCAAGCAATGGTTCTGCAAAGAACCACATGACCCTGTAAGGAACTATATAGTGCCATTAATTTTAAGAGTTTAGCTGTGCGGTATTTTATTGCTTTGATAAGCATAAGAATGAAACCAAAAAATTAACATCAAAATTTAAATATTTCATTATGAACAGATGCAAGTCATTTACAATAGATGCATAGACTAGGAAAATTAAGAATTTTGGGTATTTCTTTATAGTTTTAAAGAGGCAATGGAGTAAATGGTTCAAGGGTAATTTAATTCAAATGACTTTTTGTGTTTGAAAGAAATATGATTTTTGGCACCCTGTCCAGGGATTGCTATTGCCTTGTTCCTGATGATTGATGAGATGAGGCCCTGCGACCCTGCCCTGGATATATGAATGGAAAAAAAGATAATTGAAAGAATGGATGAAGTAATTTCAGTTTTGCTTCTTTTATATGTCTTCACAGGGCCTGAAAAACTTCGTTTAAAAAACAGTAACAACCCATGTTCTGGAAGATTAGAGGTATTGTATAATGGCCAGTGGGGACTCGTTTTCCACAGTAAATGGAGGCAAACAAACAGTGAAGTTGTCTGTAGACAGCTGAGATGTGGTAGTGAAGTAACAACACAGTTTGGTCTCAACTTTGATTCTGAATTGCCAAATAAAATCTTTGAATCGGATGTCTTCTGCAATGGTGATGAAGAATCCCTTTCCAGATGCTACAAAAATAACTGGGAAATCAAAACAAATATTTCCATCTTTAATCATGTTAACATAAAGTGCTCAGGTAATATATTCTCTGTTTTTTCTGTTGTTATTGCAGCATCCTTATTATGATATTTGTTAATTTTTTACTAATTATCATTTCTTTTTATATTACATACAATATTGTAGGATCTTTATAAAATGTTTAGACATTTAATCATTGTTCTCTAAATCTCTTATGATTTAAATTACATTAATATAACTAATGTAACTTTGCTTATTACAGAACAAGTGTCCTTAAGTCTTTCTGGTGGTGATCATCCCTGTGAAGGACGAGTGGAGATCACATACAAAGAGAAGAAAGGAATCATTTGTGACAATAATTGGGGTAAGGGGTTGATTAGAATCACTTGAGTGTTAAATTGTTCAAAATACAATAAATATCAGACGTTTACAGAGGAAAATAAATAAATAAATAACATTTAGGTCTTTGTAATGGAAAAGAAATATTTGCTGAATAGATATCATTCAAGGTCTGACTTAAAAGGAGGAAAGGGTTGTGAAGTTGCGGAGAGATTGAGGAAGAGTGTTCCACAGTTTGGGAGCAACCACACTAAATGATGCTGCTCCAACGGTAGCTTCTGTGGCCCTGAATTGGAAGTAGGCAAGTTTGAAAATGTAATATTATGTACATTTGATTTTTTGTGCACAATATTATTTTGGGCATTTTTTATTGCAGGTATAAATGAAGCAAATATTGTATGTAAGGAATTGCAGTGTGGAACTGCAGCATATGCTTACAAAGGTGGAGAATATGGCAAAGGTCCAGATAAGGTTTGGATTAATACATTAAACTGCAGTGGAAATGAAGATTTTATTTGGCATTGTGGCAATAAAGAACAGAAAATATGTCAGTCTAATGATGTCAGTGTGGTTTGCAATGGTAAGATATTAATTGAAATACTAATAGCCAAGTAAATTATAGAGTCCAGAATACTTTTTAGAGATAATAAATAGAAATGATATCAAATACAATGACTTTAGGGTTTCCAAAGTAATTTTGTAAATATATTTTAAAAATCTACAAGTGAAATATTAACTACAACATATTTACTAAAATCACTGGCTTTCATTATGGAACTTTATTTTAAATATTTTTTGAACACTTTTATTTCATACATTTTAGCTTTTGTACATACACTGTATATATTTTATTTAATGAATAATTTGCAAAGCAAATATTTGATAAATGTTCTGCAACTGAGGAGGCCCAGTTTAGGGATAAGTCCTGTCTTTTGCTGTGGTTTCCTGCAACACTAAGCTGGATTGAGCAGACTGAGTAATTGAATAACAGAAAAAGAAAAATGATAGAAATATCATGTATGTTGTAGTAACTACAATTTAATTTTAATACAGTGAAATGATAATCCAGGGAATATTTTTCATAAACCTGCCAGGTATAATTCTGTTAAACTTCCTAAGTGACAAGGTAAGTACTTAGCAATTTACCTCATTTCTTTATAAAAAAAAGTGATGATAAGTATATAAAAGCAGTAATAGATTTACTGAAGCTGGAGCATTGTTAATATTTTTATTTACTTCAGACCCATACACATTTTTAATTAAATATTTTATAGTGGGGGCTGTATGTGTGATGTGTGATAGAGATTTTCTTAGACAGCTGACCCTGTGTGCACGGGCATGAATCTTCTACCATTTCAATAGATTGTACTGACTGCTAAGGATATGTTTGCCGACTGGAGCTGCTATCACAAGTGTAGAACAGGAAAATGCTATATATAAAATATACAAGTTGAAATAACCTCTTCCAAGAGAACTTTGAGACACTAATCGATAACTTAAATTTTACAGACTGTTTCTCTGTGTCTGACCAATCACTCAAACCAAGTCTTTCTGTGAGCAGGCACTTGTTAATATAAACTAGCCGATACCCACCGTAGCATACGGCGGTGTAAGAATAGGAACGGAAAATGGTGAGAAAGGAATTCAGAAATCAAGAAGAAATAAATATTTCTCAAAAGATGCAGTGTGCATATAGAATTTCCGGCTAAGCAGGATTACATGTGAAAGTGATAAATAAATCAGGCTTTCCGAATTTATGTACTATGGCCATGGCATCCTGATAGTTTTGTTGCGTGTATCTTGGACTTCCTGGAAATGTGGACGGTAATATGATCATTTTGCCTACACATATATTGTTATTTTCAGCGTTTCCTTGCAGTGCGTCTGATAGTTCGACGCGCAGATCTTGTTGATGTAATCCGAGATAGTTGAGATGCGCGCCCTCTGTTTTAACATATGCATCTACGACGTACTGTTGGAATAGTTTGCCGCTGGAGTGCAAAATACTAAATGTATCCCTCATTGCTAATCTGTACGCGTAAAATTGGCATTGAGTAAGCCTTATTCGCTTGATGGTTCTTTTATCGGGAACATGTAAATCTTTGTGCCACCCAATGTCTCCGTAAGGGAATAAAAGTGGGTAAACCACAGGATCACAATTCATATTGAGCATGGAAATATGTTTACAGAAGTTGCCTCTGGGATAGATGCAAATGTCCCTTTCGGCAGGCTTTTCACCATCTTCTCTGACGAAATTCACTGCAACATCGGTGTGACTTGTCGGGGCATTGTATCATCGTAAATCCTGCCTAGGGGTTTCCTTGAAAACCATTCGTACAGATGCTGTTGGATTGGACCAACAACATCTGTACGATTGGATTTCATGCATGTGTTTGTATGATTTAGCGAAGGGGTTGATGGTTCTGAGCATGGAATCTAGCTGGAGAAGTACATTTTCGCTGCATGCAGAATTTGCTTTATTTTGTAAGCGTACTTTAGTAGCTTGCACTGTGTCAAAAACATACAACTGTCCATATCCTGGGGCCTCATGCATAACACCGTGCATAAAATTCACACTGTAACATGACATAAGCACAAAAGCCGAAATGTGTTTACGCACAGAAAATATCCAGATGCAGGAATCTGTGCGTTCGCCAACTTCCGCATTCTTCCGCTACATAAATCCCGCTCAGCATGGAAATAAACACACGTGCACGCGCTTGCTGTCCCACCCCAACTCCTCCCAGAATTACGCCTCTTTGAATATACAAATCAATATAAATAGCCCTTAAGCCCAGCGTTCTGTGAAAAGGCAATGGCAAAAGTACGAGGAAAAATAGAAGAATTTCAGCAAATACCAAATGGAGGCAACGAAAAACATACTATTTGTTGGTTTAAACAGTTATATAAGCAACAAAAGGAAGTTGATCGAGTGACATAGCGTGTCGGAGAAACTCGAAAGCTGAAGTTCAAAAAGTCGCACAGTGCCCGAAATAAAAAAGTTGTCACATATCAAAGTTTCGCGTGAAAAGGTGACTCGTAGCCCACTGTCTGAGTGTCATATAAAAGCTTATTAGGGTACAGTGAAAAAAAAAGGCACACAATGTGAAAAAGCACGAAATGTCAACTTTAATCTCGAAATTTCCACTTTAATCACGTAGTTTATTTTGTCATTAAAGTAGAATATCATAAACTTCATCTTAAAATCATTTAATTTACTAGTTTATCAAATCCCATCGTAACTAAAGTAGCATGTTAAATGCTTTGTTGTGTATTTGATCTTATTTGTGCTCTATATGCCTGAATCACTACGTGCTCTTCCTCCGACAGGACACAGAATCCATTACGTTCGTAATATTACAGCTCTCTGAATAATTAAAATACTGAGAAGTATACATGATATCATTTTCATGATGATATGAGTTAAAGCATGTTATTAAACATGGGAACACGGTGGCGCAGTGATTGTTCATGTCTTACAGCAAGATGCTTGCTGCACCATGCGTGACCTTCAATGAAATGCTTTATTACAGAAGTACTGTATTCCTGTTCTTACTTTTCTTTCTCCAAATACCCAATCGCCACACAATCAGCTCTGTAATAGACATTAAGCCATCTGTAAGCTTAGAACGCCGATTCTTCAAAACTTTTAAGGAACATCGAAATATCTTCATAATGTTTAATTATTCTATCCTTCTATCCTTCCAGTGTCACGCCAGCCACAGCATGAATGCAGAGCGAGGTAGGAACAAACCGTGAACGAAACTCAAGCTCGCTAGTGCTGCGGCACCGTGTAGTTAAAGTTTTATCTGTATAATATAATCAACATAAATTGCTGCATTTCATCTTAAAAATGATATCGTCATCATATGTAAATACACGCTTTATAACATGGCTCAGGTTGTGCAATATTATAACTGTATCATAAGTACAATTACCTCACTGTAACTTGCAAGTACAAACAGTTCTACAAGGAGCACTTGATGGACTGATTGAGTGAGTGTATAGTTCTTGGGATGAAACTGTTTGTGAATCACGAGGTCCGAACAGGAAAGGCTGTGAAGCATTGGTCGGATGAGAGCAGTTCAAATAGTGAATGGCTGAGGCAGCGAGTGCTTGATGCTGCATACCGATAATTCTCTTTCCAATCGATGTAGATCTGTGATTCACACTCAGATACAGTGATATAAATACTCCAAGTGGTACAGTGAGAGTAATATGGAAAAAGGTGATCCGCTGTGGCAACCCCTAACAGAAGCAGCTGACAGAAGAAGAAAAAGAAGGTGCAGTGAGAGTAATAACGCTAAAGCAGTTATGGTATTTAGAATAGTTTGACCATTCTGTGGACCATTATATTGTTACAGGTTAATTACAATCAGATGCATTACATTTATGAACGATATGCGGTTAATTTCACTGTATTTGATAAAGCCGCCATCGTGGATGTGGATCTAACAAAGGGTAACCACACAGGAACAGTAGCACTGCTTTGACACTGGGTGCCGCCAGTCTGCAAAACCGAGCGGAGAACTTGCGTACGACAGGGTATGAGGTACCGTGGAAATGTGCGTGGCTTTACGCCAAGTGTAGGTTTTATACATCGCGATTTGAATGTGAAAACGTTCTTATGCAACATTTCTGTGCATACGTACCATTTATACATGAGGCCCCTGGAGAGGTAGAAGTGTTTAGCGTATAGTGGAGAGCTCTGGTGATAAATTTGCCCGTGTATTTTAAAACAGTATGGTCCGTGGCCAAGAGATTGAGTTATCTGTGCACCCATGGAAGCAAACCCTAGAGAAGAGTTGTATTCTCGAATTTGTTCACGATAATTTTTAGCTTCTGATGTTTGCTGTGTAAGAAGCTGTTGTAAAGACACAGGTGTCTCCCGCAAGGGTGGTAAAGCTACTTTACCGTTGTGACAGCACCTTGAGTACTTGTTGGTACTTGTTACGCTCAGCAGGCCAGTATAGTGCATGACATGGAAGATGACGAATAGGAATCAAGAAATGCTGTGTCGGCTGCGTGTGGGCGGGACTGGTTTTGAAGTGGAAGCAGGACCAACCAAAAGAGAAATATTTTCAGTTTAAAATCAAATTCTTATTGTTTCCTTAAGAGGCATTAGCTCTCTGGAAATGTGTTCTTTTCAATTGCAGCGTTTTAATTAACCTGAATTTAAATAATTATAAATTAAAAAGGTTTTATTCCCCCCCAGCATGCAATATGACGGTTACAAGATTACATGAGAAGTATAAGGATAATTTAGCTCACTTTACTGACGGGTTCACGCGGTTTTACAGATGGGAAGCTTATGACAGACTCTATCAAGCATGTGGGGGTCTTGACCTACGCAGTCTGCCATCTTTCGTCGCCACGCTGAAAGGATTTTCTGGACGGAGGTCATAATCTTCCGCCCGTTAGCTTCAAAGTGTGTTGGCCATAGGTCCATCCTTATATACTGGTTGCTCCACGTGCAGGCTCCTTCTCTGGATCCAAACAAGGACAGGAAAGGACTCAAACCCCACCTTCAAAAATACAGGAATAGCACAATGCCTACATGCAGTTCTCATTCTCCCAACAAGGAAAGAGGATTTTGTGCTGACAGAAGACAGAAATATACTAGTCTGTCTTTAGGCTGACTATTCAATTATCCGGTTGTCTTTGGCTCTCTAGTCCTGTGCTTGGCTCGGTAAATCTAAATGCTGATGCTGAGCCCCTGCGTACCATGCTTGGTCTGCCTGTATGAATGAGTCCATAACAGTGGGCAGAGAGAAAAGTGACATCAAACTTAATAACAAAACATATTATAACACTTATTTATGTCTTGGTTATGAGAAATATTTTAATAAAGCATTAATGTAAAAATATGTAAATGAAATAAATGGTAGCAACACACTAGATTAAAGAGAAGTCACAGACACTATGGGCAAACAGATGAACTAATAACTAGAATTAACCAAAGAACTGCATAAAAAAACAACCAGACAATAAAAGCAATAACAGTTTTGAACACCATAGTGGATTTTGTAGGCATGATATAAAAATATATTAATCAACTATTGTATTAAAATAATGCCATAATCTATAATAATGATGCATTCCACACCCGAATAGAGCATCACTAGGACAGATAAAACACGCACATACAGTAGAACCAGCACAGACACTACTGTGGGTACAGGACGCGTACATACACATGCAGCAACACAGAGAGAGAGGAAAATGATAACTCACCATGTGTTGGACTCCCTCAGCATGTACTCAGTATAACTTGTTTAGGATTGTCTACACCTACGTCATTCATAGTGAACAAACTTCACAATTGTAAGTTAATACTAGCAAAGCCCTCTCCCTGCCATAAATGTGAGGTCCTTTTTCAGATAACAGATTGGGAGGCAGGATCTTTTACAGTTTTGTCTGTAATAAACGTTGTGGGAGTGCTTCTATGCACTCTTAAATTATATTATTTTTTTTTAAATGTTTGCCCTCTGAATGAAAACTCCTGGGAATAGGAGTGTGGACCATTACTCTGACTCCAATTTATTTTGGTCAAAAATACAAATTTTATCATTATGATATAAATTAGTTACAGTATAATTGAGTTAGCTTGACTTTATATTGCTTGTATGGTTTTCGTTTATATATCCATAAAAAGAAATACAAAATAGACACTTTTTATCTGTAACTTCAAAGATTAATGCTTTTATACTAACATGTTCTTTTATAATAATACCCCAGGGGCTAAGTATCGATCTTAGAGTGTGTTGTATAAATAATAATTCATATACAACCTCAGAGGCTCAGAGCCATTCTTTGGCTTGTGTTTCAGCATAAAACCTCAGAGGCTAGTTAACTTAATGTATGTTACATGTAATTCAGCACATAACTTTTAAGGAGTACTCACCAAACAGGAATATTCAGAATGCAAAGCTGAGAGGCTATGTTCCAGCTTGTGTTCTTAGTAAAAGAGATATAGAGAGTATAACTTTTTAGCATTAATTGCAATGATAGCAGTCAGATAAACTGACAATTTATACCAAACTCAAAATTATATATATTAACAAAGTATAATACAATAGCTTGCAACATATTGCGTATATAATTGTATACAACACATATTTGCTAAGATTTCTTTACATAAATATATATAGTGTATATTAGAACAATGACGTGAGACCCCTGCACTTTCTTCACATTTTTCAGCCTTATGCTAAAATCTTTTTTAAAATTTTTTCCCCCACCTCGCACCCTCCATAATGCTGGAAAAAATACTGCTCAATTTCGAGGAATTAAACACCATTTCCGCATTATATAAAATCCTATTAGAGTCCCTACCTTTCAAAGATCCAAGAGGACATTGGGAAAAAGATCTCTTAATCAATATATCAGAAAAGGAGTGGAAGGTAGCAAAGCAGAGAATTCACTTGAGCTCCATATGCGCAAAGCATAGAATTATTCAACTAAAAATTATATATCGAGCTCATCTGTCTCGCTTAAAACTGTCCAAAATGTTTCCAGGGCAAGATCCAACCTGCGAACGCTGCAACCAAGCTCCTGCCTCACTGGGTCACATGTTCTGGGTCTGCACCAAATTAACATCATTCTGGACCAAAATTTTTGAGTGCTTTCAAACAGCCTTGGGGTCACAATCCCTCCTAACCCACTAACAGCTGTGTTTGGTGTTCTTCCAGACGGACTTGAAGTGGAAAAGGACAATCAAACGGTGATTGTATTCACTACACTTTTGGCACGCAGACTTATTCTGTTAAATTGGAAGAATCCTAACTCTCCCCTGATAAGTCAGTGGGAAACCGATGTTTTATATTATTTGAGATTGGAAAAAATCAAATTCTCAGTTAGAGGATCTGTACAAAATTTTTTCAAAACCTGGCAGGATCTGATCAATATTATTTTAGAATAAGAGAAATAACTATAACCGCATTTAATTCCCTTCTCCATCTCTTATTTACATATATATTTATTTCTCCCTTTCTTTTGCTTATTGTTGTCTTATTAAAAAGCCCTAAGCAATTCTCCTTTAGCTAAGCTCTCCTTCTCAGGGGTGGGGTTTGATTTGTCTTCAATTTGTTTGGTTATAAATTGATCTATTTGTATGGAATTATTACAATAAAAATTAATTTAAAAAAAAAAAATCTTTTAAATAATTTTTTTCCTTACATCAAGGATCACTCATTGTCCCAGAATGACAAAGCATGAACAGGGCTTTAGAAATTTTTGAAATTCTTTTTAAAAATAAAAAACTGAAAAATAACCCTTTAACACATGTACTAAGACCCTTTACTTTACTCAGCTGAAGCACCCTTGGGAGTGATTATAGTCTGGAGTCTTCTTGAGCATGATGCAACAAATTTCACACACCTGGATTTAGGGTTTTCTGGCATTATTCACTGCAAATTCTATTAAAATCTTTCACGTTGCATGGAGACCACTGGTGGACAGCTATTTTCTGGTTTCTCCAGAGACGTTCAATTTGGTTCAATTCCAGTCACTGAATGGGCAACTCTGTTGTTAACTGGACACTAACAGATGGTTGAAAGGGGTCTAAGGTCTTCAGAAAACAGCATAACGCAGGCTAGGGCCTCCACTAGTCAGCCCAGAAGAGACTCACCCACAGAGCAGCCTGCCCCAGAAATATAACAGCACACTGGAACCTGGCTAGGCCCAAAGTGTGGAAAACTGGCTTAAAAGTTCAATATACTGTAAGTCTAAAGAGTCCCAAAATGTCTCTGAAGGAGGAGAAAACCTAAAAACCAGCTTGTGGCCAAAGGGCAACAAGTATTAGTAGTAAAAGGGAAATATTTTATTAAATAACCACTGTCACAAAACTCACAATGAGACATAGCAAGGTTTGGGGCAGCCACCTGTATAATATGGTATCCTGGCTGCAAATCGTTTTTTAAGTTGATAGCACTGCTGTGCACAAAACTGAGTCCAATACAGAACTGAGGGAATAGGGAAAAGGTGGAGGCTTTTAAAGGGGAAGACAGGATGTGAAGTCAAATGGGTCGGGCTCATGTAGGTCTTCTGTCATTGGTGCGAGCCCTGATGTGACATCACAGGGTCCGGAGCCGGCAAGGTCTCCTTCCATTGGCTCGGTCCCGGAAGTGACGTCAAGAGGACCAGGTGGAATTTCCCGTGAATGGTCTGCAGGCAAGGGAGAAAAAGAGTCAGTGCACTCTGCCACAACCCGGTATGTCTCTGAACTGTCCTTACTCAAGCCCTTTAGCTGCCTCCCATGCGCACATGTGTGACACCACATATTGTCAAAAAAGGTGCTCAAATGGACAATAAGGAGTTTGCTGAAAGGCAAACATCAAGCAAGCAGGTCCCAATCTAGGAAACAGAATTCAATAAACAGAGCAAAATGATTATCCAGCCATACTCCTACAGCGACTTCAATGATTAGCAGCTACAACTCCTGGTAAAAGCAAGAGGGATGCTCAGGAGTGATATCAAGCTGGCCTCGCCTCTTGGGAATCACCCACACAGTTTAAAGAAGTAAGGCACAGTGCAAAGTGCAGTAAATAATAATAGAAATAATAGAATACACACAAAAATATGACACATAACTCCAAAACAATAAAAACATACATTTTGACTGATACATAATAAACTCAGGGACTCTCTCACAGATTCTTCCTGTGTTGTCTTTGCTTTGTGCTTAGTATAATTGTCTTGTTGGTACCTTTGTCTCAGTTTGAGAATGCTCTGGAGTAGGTTTTCATTAAGGACATCTTTGTACTTTGCTCCATTAAGCTTTCCCTCAATTCAGGTATATCCTCCTAGTACCTGCAGTGGTAAAACAACCATTCAGCATGATGCTACCACCACTATGCTTCACTGTTGGAATGGTATTGCACAGTGGATGAGCAGTGCCTAGTTTCTTCCAGACATGATACTAATCTTGGTAATTTATCATACCACAGAATATTGCTTCTCACAGTCCTTTAGGTGACTTTTTACAAACTCCAAGCAGACTTCCATGTGTGTTTTACTGAGGAGAGGCTTCTTCTGGCCACTCTGTCATAAAGCCCAGATCAGTAGAATGTTTCAATGGTGGTTTTCCTTCTGGAAGTTTCTCCCATTTCCACACAGGTTCTCAGAACCTCTACCAGAGTATCCATAGATCGTGTTCTTGGTCATTTTTCCTACCATGACCGTTCTCCCACAATTGCTCAGATTATCCGGATGGCCAACTCTAGGAAGAGTTGTGTTTGCTTCAAACTTCTTTCAATAAAGAATTATGAAGTAAACTGTGCTTTTGGGAACCTTCAATACTGCAGGAATTTTTTTGTAGCCTTCCATAGATCTGTGCCTCAACCCAATCCTTACTCTAAGCTCTGAAGGCAATTCCTTTGACCTCATGGCTTAGTTTTTGCTTTGATACAAATTTTCAACTGTGGGTCCTTACATAGATAGGTATGAGCCTTTCCCAATCATGTCCAATCAATTGAATTGACCACAGGTTGGCACCAAACAAGGTATAGTAGCATCTCAGCAATGATCATTGGTGGACTAAAAAGGAGTATTGCTCAGTTTTGTAAGGGTTGTTGGATAAGATTTCATAGACAGTTCAAGTAAGTGCAGCACAACACAAAGGGAAATAAAAGGCTTGGACTGTTTTGTTTGGCTTCTCCTCATAATAATAATTAATTTAATAATTAATGTAATAATTTTGTCTTGTTTGTCTAATTTTGAATAATTACATTTCCATGTTAGTGATTCTGAATTAGGATGAATGGCTGCATAATTTATTGAAAATTGCATAAAAAAGATGCTTTCTAATAATAAATGGACAAAACAAGTGTAGAGTAAATTTTAAAAAAATGATGTTCCATATATATTTCAAATGATGGTTCTCTGGTTAGTAAAGTCAGTGATTATTTTTATAGCTATTATGAAATAACACAATTAGTGCCACATTTACCATCTTGAAATAAAATATACATACAGTAAATGTGTGTATATGTGTGTGTGTATTGTAAAAAGGCGCTATATAGGTGCCCGACACAGACGCACACCAGAGGCACGTATAAAAATAAAGAAACTTTTTATTTTCTTTACCTGTAGGGCACGTCTTCCCCGTATTCCCCACAGGCACAACACAGTCCCCAGTACAAATACACACAAGCACTCTTCTCCTTTGCACCACCACTCCTTCTTCAAGTGTAGTCCTCCAACTCTGGCCATTGAGTGGTGGTTGCTGGGCCCTTTAATAGTCCACCCAGAAATGCTCCAGGTGGTTGATCTCCGAGTTCCGGCTGCACTTCCGCGTGTGGCAAATACGCTGCCCATATGGGCTCAGGAGATCCAGCTGCAGCACCCCCTGGCGGTGCCTGCGGGACCCAACAGGGCTGCACCCAACTCCAATTCCCATAGAGCCCTGCGGGAAACCAAGGCACCGCTTCAACCCAGGGGGGTGGCCATCTAGCATCCAGGGGGAAGTATTGCACTGTCCAGGGCTGCTCCCCCTGAATATAGAGTGAAGGGGCCTCTGGCTGTCTACCACAGTATATATATATATATATATATATATATATATATACATATATATATATATTTGCAGCTGGAGAGCCACAAAGGGAGAAAAATGAATCACGTATCATAAAGTAATTTTTATTCCTGAGCTTTCAACCCCTGCCAGGGGTCTTCATCAGAGGATAATGCTTAAACTTACAAGAATCAAAAGGCAATATATAGCAAAAAATTATGTGGAGGGTGTGGCTAAGTCAGTGTGATCGGGGGTTGTACAATTTATTTATTATGAACATGTTCTTCTTAAGTTTGCATATGCTGGATTTATGTCCAAGTGTCTGTTGGTGGCGTTCTCATTTGATAGCCAAGATTCAGCCAGCTCTCTGGCACTTTTAGTACTGGCCTTAAATTTAACATTGTCCCAGTTAAATGTATGTCCTGTTGATTTAGTATGTGTATAGTTCAATGAAAGTGAGTCCTTTCTTCTGACGGCGTTGCAATGTTCCTGTATACGTGTTGTGATTCTTGGTGAAGTTTGTCCTATGTATACCGCTGAGCAAGAACTGCATGGAATGCTATAAACTGCGTTTCGTGTTTCTGCTGTCGATTTCTTGTTTTTAGCATTAAAGAGGGCCGTGCGCAAATTGTTTGTGGGTTTGTGTGCTATTCTGACGCCTGACTTGGCCAGGATGCACGCTGTACATTCAGACACCTTGTGGTGATAAGGGAGTGAGTGCCAGGTGGGGTGGGGGTTCTGATTCAAGTCAATTGTTTGCTGAGTTTTTTGCCGTCTTCTGTGTAAGCTCCGATTAATGAATGTTTTTGAGTATCCGTTTGAAGTGAAAAGATGGAAGAGATAGCGTCTCTCATTCATTTTTGTTTCATTCGTATTACAATGGGTGTGGACTCTTCTGAATAGAGTTTTAACACAGCTCCGTTTATGAGATACCTGGCGGTTGCTGGTGAAGTGTAATATCTTGTCTGTGTAGCATTCTTTACGGTAAACACTTGTGGTCAGGGTGGTGTCATTATTTCTTTTGATGTAGATGTCCAGGAAGCTGATGTGTCGGTTCATTTCTTTTTCCATTGTGAATTGGATTGCAGGGAATATTGTGTTGATGTGATTGTAGAATTCATTCAGCTGGTCATTTTTTAGTATGACGAATGTGTCGTCTACATAGCGTATCCAAATTTTGGGTGTAAACTGGGATAGAGCCATGTTTTCAAATCTCTGCATTACCAGTTCTGCTAGAAGTCCTGATAATGGCGATCCCATTGGCATGTCTTCTTTCTGAGTGTAGTATTTGCCGTTGAAATGAAAGTGAGTTCAAACTTAAGAAGAACATGTTCATAATAAATAAACTGTGCACCCCCACCTCCTGATTACACTGACATAGCCACCTCCCACCCACCGCCACCCCCTCCATGTAATTTTTTGCTATATATTGCCTTTTGATTCTTGTAAGTCTAAGCATTACCCTCTGATGAAGACCCATGGTAGGGGTTGAAAGCTCAGGAATAAAAACTACTTTATGATACGTGATTCATTTTTCTCCCTTTGTGGATCTCCAGCTGCAAATATGCAAACCGTATCACAGACCTTCTCTTCCATATATATATATATATATATATATATATATATATATATATATATATATATATATATATATATATACATATATATATGTATATATATATATAGTAGCAGTAGAGGCGTGGAGCCACCTCTAACACCCTCAGGTACCACTCCAGACACTGGATAAAAGTCCAAGACTTCTTTATTTTATAATTAAATAGTGCACAAAGCACCCTCCACTCCACACTCATAAACTACAATAAACTCTTTTCAAATCACTAACAATACCAATCCTCCTCGCCCAGACACTTCGGCACCCTACCTCCCAGCTCAGCTCAATGTCTGGGCTTTCCCACAATCCTTTTATACACCCTGACCCGGAGGTGTTCCTGCCCAATCAGTCCACAGTTCCTTTTCCCTTCCGGGTCAGGGTAAACAGTCCTTTTCTTCAACCCGGGAGCACGTCGTTTCTTCCTGTCACGTGACCGTGACGTACTCCTGGGTTATAGGGCGCATAAGAGTCCACAAGCCCCCCTACAGCGACTCCCGGTGGCCCCCCAGGTATCCAGCAGGGCTGTGTATAAAAACTACATAGTCCATGAGGCCCTGCTGGAACTTGGGGCACGTCCACGCTGCTGGGAGAGCTCCTCCTGGCGGCCTGGGGGTGAGGGCCGGAGTAAAAAGCCGGCAATCCTTCACAATATATATATATATATACTGCTCAAAAATAGCATCAAGTTAATGAAACTTTTGGGATATTGATCTGGTCATTTAAGTAGCAGAGGGAGTTGTTAATCAGTTTCAGCTGCTTTGGTGTTAATGAAATTAACAACAGGTGCACTAGAGGGGCAACAATGAGACGACCCCCAAAACAGGAATGGTTTAACAGGTGGAGGCCACTTACATTTTACCCTCCTCATCTTTTCTGTTTTTCACTAGTTTTACATTTGGCTACGGTCAGTGTCACTACTAGTAGCATGAGGCGATACCTGGACACTACAGAGGTTGCACAGGTAGTCCAACTTCTCCAGGATGGCACGTCAATACGTGTCATTGCCAGAAGGTTTGCTGTGTCTCCCAGCACAGTCTCAAGGGCATGGAGGAGATTCAGGGAGACAGGCAGTTACTGTAGAAGAGCTGGACAGGGCCGTAGAAGGTCCTTAACCCATCAGCAGGACTGGGATCTGCTCCTTTGGGCAAGGAGGAACATTTGAAATATAAATGGAACATCATTTTTTAAAATTTGATATTTACATATATATATATATATATATATATATATATATATATATATATATATATATATATATATATATATATATATATATATATATAAACAGAACAAAAATGATCATTTAATTAAATGTCATAAACAGAAAAACATAAAATGTTATGTCTTAAATATCAGGCATGACGAAGGTGATGTTGGATGGGGATAACACAAACTGTACTGGGACACTGACAGTTTTGGAAGATGGTAAATGGAAGCCATTGAGTACTGCTAAGTACACCTTTAAAGATCAATCTACTAATTGTTCACAGAAGAAATGTAAGGTTGTAAGTAAGAACAGCAGCTTGGAGTCTGTCAGTCTTACATGCTCAGGTAAGTAATATAAGAAAAATAATAAAAGCATTTGATGAATATTGGCCTACAGTTGTGTGTCAGATCCTATTGATTTATGATCAGAAGTTTACAGGGTCATTATAATTTGATCAGTAGCCTCTCACTAGCTGGTTTATGAAAGGTGTTTTGAAAAATCAGAATAAATAATATTATATTATCATCATGAAATTCAAAAATGTTATTCAAAATTGATGTTCCCACCACTGTTGAGTGGTAGCATCGCTGCCTCATAGTAAGGAGACCTGGGTTTGCTTCCCGGGTCCTCCCTGCATGGAGTTTGCATGTTCTCCCCATGTCTGTGTGGGTTTCCTCCGGGTGCTCCGGTTTCCTCCCACAGTCCAAAGACATGCAGGTTAGGTGCATTGGCGATCCAAAATTGTCCCTAGTGCGATGGGCTGGCACCCTGCCCGTGATTTATTCCTGCCTTATGCCCTGTGCTGGCTGGGATTGGCTCCAGCAAACCCCCTTGACCCTGTGTTAGGATATAGCGGGTTGGTAAATGACTGACTGACTGACCACTGTTGAGAAAAGAAAGTTTTGAGTTTGTGCACAGTTCACAGTCATGATTGTCACTCTGTCTGTACATTACAAAGAACAGGTATGGGCTATACAAGGGTGGATATTTCAGATTGAATCTTAAAATTATCTTCAAACTTTGCTGAAGTGGAAGCATTTGTGGAACATCCCTTTCAGCCACAGAAAGAGTGGGAAGAATCTCAACGAACAGGGCTTGGTTGGGGTGGCAACCTATATCTAAGAACAGGATGTTTCCATAAATTTCAGTGTTTTGGGGTTGTTCAATAAGTAAAGGTACAGATTTCTTATAATTACATAATAAGGCAGTTTTGTTTGACATTATAATTGCTGTAATAATAATATTGGATTATTTCTAGGTATGTTATTTAAACCTTTTGTGTGTTTTTGCCTTATTTTTGATTGAAAGCAGTGAGTCAACTGTCCTGCTGTCTGTGACAGCTTTGGCTACAAGACAAACACTCCTTCTCCACTTATCTTATATTGTGTTCTCTTGTACACCTCATCCTGCATCATGTGATGTCATCAATGCATTACCTCTGGGAAGTGCTTTTAATATATGTACCTGTATGTATTTTTACAATAACTGAGGGATAATTAGTTAGAATTGTTTACTAGCTCTAGGTAAAAGTGAAAAGCTTTTAAGGGCCAAAAAAAAAAATAAACAAGTTGGGCCACAATGATGCACCTTCCTCAGTGGTCTTCCACTACTGATTCCATATTGTTCTTGTATCTATTATGTATCTTGGACTTGTCAGAAGAGGTGGGTTTAGGCTGTCTGGGATGAGGTCAGTATTCTTCTTCTAGGTCACAGTCTTCTTGGCTGTGGGTGGAAAACAAAAACAGGTAACCCTTCCATGATGTACCCCCTAATTCAGTCTATGCAAAAGGGGCTCACTTGAAAGTATGTAAGAAACCTCTTTATATTCCCTTAATACTGTCATCAAGTAACATTAATGGACAAGAACCTTAGCAGTGGAGCACATGGGAATTACTGAATATTATTTCATTTAATAATGTTTAATAATATTCTACTGAGAACTTAATATAAGATAATATAGTAAACAAAAGAAGACTCTAGAGAGTGAAAGTAAATTGTATGAATAATTCTGAAATACAGTACCTTTTAAACACATATCTTAAGGAGCACCTGTACTATTTCTCATTTTTCTTTCTTTCTTGTTAGAAAAATTGAAAGTGTCTTTATGGAATGAACGGGACACTACCAAGGAGTGCTATGGCACAGTTTATGCATCGACCAATCATACAACAATGCCAGTTTGTTCCAACAAATGGGACGAACTTGATGCAAAAGTAGTTTGTAAGGAGCTTGAATGTGGCACGGTTATTTCTTTTGGCCTAGCCCTAAGAGAGGAAAATGGAATACGTGACTACTTTCGCTGCACTGGCAATGAGTCAGGTCTGTGGGAGTGTGGTTCCCAGCCTGCACCGAAAGAGCCTTGCAGACCAGCCACTGTGGTGTGCAAAGGTAAATACTGATTCACCACTGTAGTTCTGGCAAACCTATAGGTATAGTGGTAAATAAATGAATATATCTAATGTAGTGGCTGTGTGATATCAATTCCAAAGCAAAGGACATCAATTAAATATCTAAGGAGGTCTTGATGTCGCAGAGGTGGTGGTATGGTCACTATTTGAGGCTCAACAAAAGGATTGCAGGTTATCCTTCTTCTTTAACCCATGTTATTGACATTCCATGCTAAAAATATAATGGCTTTGTCCACATTTGAAAATTTTATAAGCATGCAGACACTTCAGAGGTTACCAGCCATGGCTTATTAAGCAACCAAACTTTATTTGAAGCTAATGGTTTAGATGCAGCTCTTTAAGTAATTAGAGGGTTCTGTCAATGGGAACCACATACAAGTTATTTTGTAAATGTTTTGTAGAACTAAGAAAAATGTTCAAAAGTAGAAATAATGTACAAGGAACAATAATGTTATTTAAAAATGTATTATTATTTCAAAATATAAAAATGCTAATGAAATGTGAGAGATTCATTTATTAACTGTAATTACAATTAAGTGTCAGAAAAATCCCATTACCAAAGTTAATACTTGCTCTACAGATACAGCCAAAATTATTGGTACTCTTTCGACAGTATATAAAAAAAATCACCATTTTCTGTGAAGTCAGTTTAAACTGACACCCAGCTGAATGGGCAGCCAACATTTTTTATTCTATATTTCATAGAGCAAGTAATTTTCTTTTGGACTTGAATTATTTTGAAAATTAAAAAAAATGAAAATGGCATGGGAAACATTATTGGAGTACCTAACCTAATATTTTGTAGTACATGTTTTTGGGACAATAACTGCATTTCAATTTCTTTCTGTAGCTCTGAATGAGACTTCTGCACCTCTCAACTGGCAATTGGGCCCGTTCCTCTTGACCATAGTGCTCCAGTTCTCTCATCTTTGATGGGTTTCTTCTCTCAACTGCAGATTTCAGAACATTTCAGTGTCTCCCTAATGCCCCAGCCAGATTGTTATCCTACTGGAGGACCTATGACCTGCAACTAACAACTAACACAGAACTGTCAGAAAGTTTTTCCCACTGTCACTTTCGAGATGAAAAAAGCAAACCACAGACTGTGCCGCTGGGTAAACATTTCACAAATACGAACATGAGAACACATGATGGTAAAGTCAGAGCAATGCCTTGAATGTGAACGCATTTTTAGGGCAGTTTTGTTCAGTACTCTTCACTTGTAACCTCCAGAACCTAAGTGAACTGCAGGACAAATGCCACATTTTATATTTTTAGCCAAAAAGTATTTTTAATTTGGTTAGTTTTTAGTATTTATTTTTTGTTATGTAAAACACATGTGTTAAAATGTTTATACAAATATAAAATAAAAAATAAATGAGCTATATAAATGGGCATATAAAATAAAAAATATATGGGCTATCACTTGGAATGATCATCCATGCTCTGTTTTGTAGCATGGTAATATATCAAATGTACAGTCTCATAAAAGTGATCCACTAGACACCTGCTCTGATCATGCCCTGCCCACTACACTTTTTGTTTTAAATGCTTTTATTTAGGTTTGATTGGACAGGCTTATAATCATGCAATTGAAGTAGAGGATGGAGGGTTTTGGAAAGTGTGTTGTTGCGACTGTCTGTCAATGAAAACCTGAGCTTTTCCTGTTAGTAGGCCTTTTTTTTTCTTGCACATGCAAAGACCATTGTTCATTTAGGACCCTCACCTGTGTCACCCTAATGGTAGATCCGACCATGACTCTATTACATGGATGTCACTTTTAAGTAGGCTGTTTTATGCACTACTTTGAAATAAATATTTTGAAGTCACTTTGCAAAGGGCTAGGGTATATGTATATATTTATTGTAATTCAATTGATTTCTTGGAGAACAGCAAGTGAATTGTCCATTCTACTTTAGCCACTCTAACTAGACAAAGAAGTTCCTAGTCCTATATAAACATACTGCAGATATGAAGGACAGCTAACAAGTAGTAAATTATTCTATAGACTGTGGAATGTTAATAGGAAAGTTAGAATAATAGCAATATGTATGAGTATACATATGTATAAAAGTATTATATATATATATACAGAGAGAGAGAGAGAGAAAGATAGTTATGTACATTATAGTAATATATATAGTTATAGAAGACAGGGGTTGGATGGCACCATAGCCAGGATAGATGGTTCCTTACCTGGCCTTGGAGCCATGAAACTGAAGTGGATGAACTCAAAACAAAAAAAAAAGGTCGGCGTGGTGGCTCTGAGGCTAAGGATCTGTGCTGGTATCCAGAAGGTTGCTGGTTCGAATCCCTGTCAATGCCAAAAAGAAATCCTACTCTGCTGGGCCCTTGAGCAAGGCCCTTAAAGCTTCAATTGCTCCAGGGGTGCTGTACAATGACTGACCCTGCGCTCTGACCCCAAGGGGTATGCGAAAACTAACAAATTCCTAATACAAGAAATTGTATAAGGCGAAATAAAGAACAAAAAAAAAAAAAAAACAGGCATTCTGACCAGGTTGGTTAGTGCCTTATTTCCCAGTCATAAGGCAATTACAAGGGAAGAACAGAGGGAGACTGCCTCCCAGGGCTGTGTGTTTCCCCATTACAAAGGGTGGCAGTATTCCTCTGGTATGGCCCCTGTTTGGACACCCGCAATGCTGCATGGGAGTTGTAGTTTTGCTGGACAGCTCTTTTGGGATGCTCAGGTACTGCTAGGCAGACCTGTTGGGAGCAGACTCCCCTGTTATGGAGAGATTCCACCAGAAGTTCTTCTAAGTGCCAATCCTTTTGCAACAGAAGTACTCTAAGTTTCATGTTGAAAAGCAGCAACTCTGCCTCATCCGAAAGTCAGAGTTGGGAGGAGGTGGACAAGGTTTGCTCAGAGGACAGTGGAGGTGGAAAGGGAAAGAAAGGGAATTGTGACTGATTTACCAGGTGATCAAAACCTGTAAAAGGTATTTTGTTCCTTAAAATGATCTTTTCTTGAAACTGTGTGGTTTGGTTGTGTCATACATATATATATATGTATGTGTGTGTGTGTAAATATATATATATATATATATATATATATATTGTAATAGATAGCCCGGCCACAGACAGATACAACACCACAATGTCGACCACACACACGTTTAATTACAACACACTATATACAATATTTACAAATTGCTCAGACTTTGGTCCTCCACTCCTGTCTCGCAAGCTCCGTCCTCTTCCACCCGACTCCGGCTCCCCAAATGGAGTGAGGCGGCCCCTTTTACCCTGCGCCAGATGTTCTACAAGTGCACGATGATGAATTTCTGGCCGCACTCCCTAGTGTGGTGGAAGTGCTGCCCTTGCATCCGGAAGCACTCCGGCATACACTATCCCTGGTCCAGCAGCACTTCCTGGTGTGGCAGAAGTTCTTTCCTCCAGGGCCCTAGGACTGTCCAGATGTCCAGGGAAGAGAAGTGCCGCTCTCCCGGTCCATCCTTCCTCCAGGCATCCCGGTGGGGCAGGGTTCCTGGCCGTCTATCACAATATATATAAATAAATAATTTTCTTAATTATTTACCCCCTAATTAATCTCAAAAGATGGCACCTATGTTAACTACAATACATCATTTATGTCTCTTAACTTTTAAGGTGTTCCAATAATTTTGTCCATGCCATTTTCATTTTATTTTTAAAACAATATGTTAAGTCCTGAATCAAAAGCAAAAAGTCTGCTGTATGGAATATGAAATAAAGAATGGGAGATGCTAATTACTTTTGTCCGTTTCAACTTTTTTCACAGAAAATTGTGATTCCTCTGTAAATAGTAGTAGGGTACCAATATTTTAGCCCTTTCTGTACTATAAGAATGCAGCAACATGGAAGTTACTCATTCACTGTGGAGGCAACTTATGCAGCAGATTGCTGCTTTTTTCCTCGAAATTAACACTAGGATTTAAAATCTGGTTGTAACATGGCCCAGGTTTTAATCAATAAACAAACCTTGACACCAGTTGTGTAGGAACACCTAGGTTGGGCTAATCAGACTTTCACCATTTCATCTACAGTAGGTTAGGATCCAGCTCCCAGCAATCCTGAGTTGAATACATGACTTCATAAAAATGTAATGCTAAATGTATACAGAAGTGTCTACAAAGAGTGACTAGATTCAGTTTTTATTTCTCATACAGAAAGTGTGAAGTTACGCTTTGCTAAAGGAGATGCCTGGACATGTGCTGGAAGAATAGAGGTGTCTGTGAAGGGTAACTGGGAATCAGTATGTAACGATAAGCTTAATCTTATTAAGCTGTGCAAAACACTGGAATGTGGCAATGAAATTAAAAAAAAGGATGTATTTGGAAAAGGTGCAAGAACAAATCAGGATATCTGTACCTTTATACCAGAGCTGTGTGAAAAAGACCCGAAGATGTTGTACAATAGCGATGAAGACATTGGCATCATTTGTCAAAGTAAGGCTATTATGTCTTATTAGTTTTATGTTGTGTAAAAGATTTAAGATTTACACACAAAGTCTTTTCTCTGTCATGGTTCAGACACTTCATTGGTAAATGGATGTATAGCCAGAGAAAATGGTAAGTGTGCGTAATCTACATTTATTAATTTCTTGGGAAAAATCTTGTGCCCCTGCAATTTATTGAATAATTTGTTTTACATTTGATTTAAGTTAGGAGCATTCAAATTGTAACTTTTATTTTTTGCCACATATACAAGGATGGCTATACCTTATTGCTTGTTCAACTAAATGTAAAAACTACTCAGTCATTATTCTTTTTCATAATATGTCATTTAAAGTTAACTTACATGCAATAAAACAGCTACTATATTTTATATACTAACTATTTTTCTGAAATCAAATATAGAGCACAAGAGGCTACAACTGTCTGAAGGCAACAGCTCTTGCTCTGGCCTTGTTGAGATCTTTCAGGATGACAAATGGAAAAGACTGAAAGGAGATCTATGGGACCTTTCAGCTGCCACAGCTGTATGTCGGCAGCTGCAATGTGGAACAGCCCTGAGTATAGAAAGAAAGGAAGAAAATAGCACAGTGCCATTCTGGAATGAGACCTTCAGATGTACTTCTAATGAAAAATCTTTATTTGATTGTCAAGTAATACAAAATCATCTTAAACAAAATATGTCTGCTTCAGTGACATGTTCAGGTATGACAATTTATTTGTATTATATGATCAAGGGCATTATTAAAAGAATAGACAGAGAGAGAGAGGTTGGGAGCATGCGCTGGTTACAGCGCGTTGCTACACCAACCACATGGCGAACCACCTGGATTGAGATCCAAGTGCAGCCATGCAACAGGTGACACCTCAGCACCACACTGGAACAGTGTGAGGGTTTTTAAAAGAAGGATCATTAAGAAAAAGGCTACCCTATCTTTAATTCTTTAACATGTGTGGTATTCACACCCTAGAAAACATAAAAAATATCTCAGAATGAATGTCAGAGAATTAGGACCTGAACCCTGTTTCTTGTTATAAAGGGCTTAAGGTAAGGCATATGTTCCAGCACAATGTCAACATTTTTTTGCAATATTTTTGTTAATCTGTTTGTCTCTGTACAAATCTGTCCCTGCTACCTCACAAGTCAACATCCATAAAGTTGTTTCAGTGGTTCAGGTCAGGTTGGTGCTTTCCTTTGCTCCTTCCTTCCCTCCCTCAGGTTAGATGTGTGGATTAGGCAGAGAACTGTTATCCTTCTGGTTTACGACCTCTCCCTATAATGTGTCTCCTTTAATGGAGTTCATATAAAGATGTAAAAACTTATTACTACACCACAAAACGAAAATTAATCTGTCAAGTTGTGTTTTTCTTTAATTATATTTTTTTATCATCCTGTTAACGGTCAGAACGTTTCCGTTGTGCTCTGTAAATGCAACCAACAATTTTATCATTCTGCTCCATAAAAGCAATCGACAGTTTTATCATGAAATATCCATAGTATCATTTGTTTGTCATTTAATGTTTGTTTTTGTTAAAATCTTGCGGTCTTGTATATATGTTATCATCCAGTTGACGCTGGATGCTCCGTAATAGCAACCAACAGTTTTATCATGAAAAATCCGTAGTATTATTTGTTTTTCATTTAATATTTGTTTTTCTTAACTATATTTTCATCTTGCATTATTCTTATTCTGCGGTGGGTTGGCACCCTGCCCGGGATTGGTTCCTGCCTTGTGCCCTGTGTTGGCTGGGATTGGCTCCAGCAGACCCCCGTGACCCTGTGTTCGGATTCAGCGGGTTGGAAAATGGCTGGATGGAGGTTATGTTGCAAAACTGTTTTCCACAAGTGAAATGCTTAAAACAAAATATAAGCAACTGTGGAAAACAGAGGCATTCCGGCCACCCCAACTCCGGCACAGACAGGCAGAGGCACGAGTTCCAACACAGCATCTGTTTATTTATAAGTGAGGAAGTGCTTTTCCCTCACTCCCCATAATAGCACAGTACAACAGAGCACCAAATAAGCAGTCCCTACTGCTCTTCTTTTCCTCTCCTTTCTGCCTTCATTCCTCCACGGTCAAGCTTCATCTCTCTTCCTCCTGACTCTGGCTCTTCGAATGGAGTGAGGCGGTTCCTTTTATGTTACAGCTGGGAGTGCTCCAGATGACACATCAGGATTAACTAGAACTACTCCCAGGTGTAAATAAAACCCAAAGTAGGGTTCTACAGCTCCCTCTCACGCCCCCTACAGAACAGGTCTGTGCCAAACTCCAACTCCCAGCATGTCCTTTGGGAATCCATGGTGCCAGAGCTACCCTGGAGGGCTGTCCTCTAGCGTCCTTGGGAAGGTAGTGCCTTGTGGATGCTCTCTCCCCCGGTCCTTCCATCTAGCTGGCATCCCAGCTGGGTAACAAAACCTAACAGCTATCAGTTAGACAGAAATTCAACAAATAAGAGAGTCTTCAAACGCTTCCTGAACCCATTGAGGGAGTTATGAATGGAGATGTGTTGCTCTTTCCACAAGTCAGGAGCTACACATGAAAAGAATCTGAACTGAGAACAATCCTAATCATTCACATCTGTCATGCAACCCATTTTTCATGGAAAGAACCAAACGCACATGGCACACCCCTACTGCTTTTCATTCTATGAATCCTATAGAACATAAGACAGCTATTTATAGAATGGATGTCTGAACATAACCTCTTACATGGGTGGTGACTAATTCTTTTGTACAGTGAGCTTTTTTAATACTATTATTTTTTATTTAATTTTAATATCTAATTAATAATCACCTGAAGGAACTACTGATATCGGAACACTTTTTTTGTTTATCATTACTGAAAGGAAGGAGTATACTAACGCTTCCACTTTCTTGCCTTCTTGTAAATAAGCTTTTTTTTATATACTGATAAGAGAAACACAATGACAACAATAAACAGCTGGGGTATATCAGACTTGTAACCCTGTATAATTGAATTGCAAAGCAAAAGAAAACCATGCAATAATTTCAGAAATATTACTGACGTGAGCTCAGAATAGAACTTACAAAAATGGCAGAGCTTCCAGAGTTCAGTCCTTCTGGCAGGAAGAGGCAGATCCAGCTGGACAGACGCCGGAAATTACATCAGACATATTACTGCTATCATTCATCCAGTTTGCAGAGGGAGGAAGAAAAAAAGGCATCCCCTTTAGCAGTGGTAGAACTGCAATCACTAGAACTCTTCAGCTGTCCCCTATGTGCATGCACATGACATGTATTT
Organism: Erpetoichthys calabaricus; assembly: GCF_900747795.2. Lineage (NCBI taxonomy): Eukaryota > Metazoa > Chordata > Cladistia > Polypteriformes > Polypteridae > Erpetoichthys > Erpetoichthys calabaricus. Next base: position 77,519,635 of record NC_041404.2, read on the forward strand.
TTTACAGAAAGTAAGATTAGAAAAACATTATAATGGAGTAAATTATGACAGGCTTTTGAAGTCATTTTAAAAATACCATATTCGTTAAATAACTAATCTTTTGAATGTGTTCTGTTGATTGTAAACAAATTTCTTTTGAATTATGGCCACATATTCATGTTCCCTAATTTTGTTATATACATTTATGTTGTAGGTACAGTGTCAGTGAGACTTGATGGAACAATGAGTAACTGCTACGGATATGTGGAGGTGTGCTTTGGATCAACTTGTCACCCTCTTTGTTCAGACAGCTGGAGTAAAGCAGAAAGTCAAGTGATATGTCGAGAACTGAAATGTGGTGATCCAGTAGAGGTGAACACATACACAGAAACTGCCCAAAAGGGGCAATCTTTGAAATCTGTCCACTGTAACGGCGATGAGAGGTTTTTTGGTCATTGTCTCTTTATGGATAATGCTACAAAATGCCAAAAAAATAATAAGGCATATGTAGTTTGCACAGGTAATAGTAGTACTGGTGAGACCTTTTACTATAATGTATGTTATTGGTAAATACTAGTTTTTATAGTCAATATAAAAAATGTATTAATTAAGTGCATGGAAAAGAAAATAAGCTGATCAGAAGTTGTAATGATACTCAGTCATGTTTAAAGTGTTGAAATATATCTTAATGTCCAAACTAAGGGAATTGCATTCCCTCCCATGCATTTTTTAAAGCTTGCATTTTAGTAGCTGTTTTACTGCAATAATGCCCATCTATCATGGCTTATGCTAAAGCTAATTTTAAAATAAGCACTATGAAAGCTTCTCTTAACAGCAGAATAAAACTCACATATTGTAACTGTATCCTGTGTACCTGTGTTAATGGAGAAATGGAGCTCAGAAGAATGTTTAAGCACAGTAAAGATGTTGCAAGGACTTCTTAACATTAATTCCTGATTACGATATCATCGTTGGCTAATGTCAAATGATGCATAAAATTATACCTTACTATAATTAATTGGACTGTTTACCTGTGATCAGCAGTTTGAAGTAGTTTGATAAGGATCTAAATTATTACCTTTAACTTTTGTTTTAAGTAAATGTCACAGAAGCTAAATGATACCAGCGCCAAGTCTTAGTAAAACTGGTGTTGTAGCAAACAATCCTTATACAGTACACTTTCTTGGTTATTCAGTGAGGTTCTATTACATTGTCGCACAACTTTAGAAATCATTCCTGCAAAGTCACAATCATCACATTTCCAATGGAGTTAAAAACTGAACACGCTAGTCCGCAGAGTGAGAAAATGGTTCACTAGGTCTTGAAGCAAAACCTTTACATTAACCGTTTAACCCTAACCACAATCCTAACCCTTAATACTTCTTGCATCAGAATGTATTTTAAAACAAGCTCACTAATTGGATATGCTTATATTGCACATAATTAAAAATAGCTCTGCTATCTATAAAGTAGAAAAGTGCACTTTTAGTTTACCAAGAGGTTAAAAGTGGATCTTTTTCATTTTTCTTGTCATTGGCCGCACACTGAAAAACCCAGCCACAGGAGATGCACAAACCAGTGTGTTTCTTCGTGCTGGTCCCAAGCCTGGATAAATGGAAAGGGTTATGTCAGGAAGGGCATCCGATGTAAAATTTAGCCAAATCAATATGCGGACAACAATACAAATTTCCATACTGGATTGGTCGAGCCCCGGGTTAACAACGACCACCACCAGTACCGTTAGCTGGCGGAAATTGGGCTACTGTTGGCTGAAGGAGAAGAAGAGGGGGGAGACGTGTCCAGAGACAGGAGGAGAGGAGGAAAGTAAAGTAAAGTAAAGGGTAAAGTAAAGGGTAGGAACTTTGAATGTTGGCAGTATGACTGGTAAGGGGAGAGAGTTAGCCGATATGATGGAGAGAAGGAAGGTTGATATATTGTGCATGCAAGAGACTAAATGGAAGGGGAGTAAGGCCAGGTGGATTGGAGGTGGTTTCAAATGGTTCTATCACAGTGTGGAAGGGAGGAAAAATGGGGTAGGAGTTATTCTGAAGGAACAGTATGTCAAGAGTGTTTTGGAGGTGAAAAGAGTGTCAGGCAGAGTAATGATTATGAAGTTGGAAATTGGAGGTGTGATGATGAATGTTGTTAGTGCATATGCACCACATGTTGGGCATGCAATGGGTGAGAAAGAAGATTTTTGGAGTGAGTTGGATGAAGTGATGAACAGTGTACCTATGGGACAGAAAGTGGTGATTGGAGCGGATTTCAACGGGCATGTTGGTGAAGGGAACATTGGAGACGAGGAGGTGATGGGTAGGTATGGTGTCAAGGACAGGAATGAAGAAGGTCAGAGGATAGTGCATTTTGACAAAAGTATGGACATGGCTGTGGTGAATACGTATTTTAAGAAGAGGGAGGAACATAGGGTTATGTACAAGAGTGGAGGAAGATGCACACAGGTAGATTACATCCTATGCAGAAGAGTTGATCTGAAGGAGATTGAAGACTGCAAAGTGGTGGCAGGGGAAAGTGTAGTTAAGCAGCATAGGATGGTGGTCTGTAGGATGACATTGGAGATCAAGAAGAGGAAGAGAGTGAGAGCAGAGCCAAGGATCAAATGGTGGAAGTTGAAAAAGAAAGACTGCAAGGTTGAGTTTAGGGAGGAGGTGAGACAGGCACTGGGTTGCAGTGAAGAGTTACCAGACAGCTGGGAAACTACAGCAGATGTTGTAAGGGTGACAGCAAGAACGGTGCTTGGCGTGACATTTGGAAAGAGGAAGGAGGAAAAGGAAACCTGGTGGTGGAATAAGGAAATACAGGAGAATATACCGAGGAAGAGGATGGCAAAGAAGAAGTGGGATAGTCAGAGAGATGCAGAAAGTAGACAAGAGTACAAGGAGATAAGGCACAAGGTGAAGAGAGAGGTGGTGAAGGCCAAAGAAAAGGTGTATGATGAGCTGTATGAGAGGCTGGACACTAAGGAAGGAGAAAAGGACCTGTACTGATTGGCAAGACAGAGGGTCCGAGCTGGGAAAGATATGCAGCAGGTTAGGGTGATAAAGGATAAAGATGGAAGTGTACTCACAAGCGAGGAGAGTGTGTTGAGCAGATGGAAAGAGTACTTTGAGAGGCTGATGAATGAAGAGAATGAAAGAGAGAAGAGGTTGGATGATGTGGAGATAGTGAATTAGGAAGTGCAATGGATTAGCAAGGAGGAAGTAAGGACAGCTATGAAGAGGATGAAAAATGGAAAGGCTGTTGGTCCAGATGACATACCTATGGAAGCATGGAGGTGTTTAGGAGAGATGGCAGTGGAGTTTTTAACCAGATTGTTTAATGGAATCTTGGAAAGTGAGAGGATACCTGAGGAGTGGAGAAGAAGTGTACTGGTGCTGATATGTAAAACTAAGGGGGATGTGCAGGACTGCAGTAACTACAGGGGAATAAAATTGATGAGCCACAGCATGAAGTTATGGGAAAGAGTAGTGGAAGCTAGGTTAAGAAGGGAGGTGATGATTAGTGAGCAGCAGTTTGGTTTCATGCCAAGAAAGAGCACCACAGATGCAATGTTTGCTCTGAGGATGTTGATGGAGAAGTTTAGAGAAGGCCAGAAGGAGTTGCATTGAGTCTTTGTGGACCTGGAGAAAGCATATGACAGGCTGCCTCAAGAGGAGCTGTGGTATTGTATGAGGAAGTTGGGAGTGGCAGAGAAGTACGTAAAAGTTGTACAGGATATGTACGAGGGAAGTGTGACAGTGGTGAGGTCTGCGATAGGAGTGACGGATGCATTCAACGTGGAGATGAGATTACATCAGGGATCTGCTCTGAGCCCTTTCTTATTTGCAATGGTGATGGACAGGTCGACAGACGAGATTAGACAGGAGTCTCCATTGACTATGATGTTTACTTGATGACATTGTGATCTGTAGCAAGAGTAGGGAGCAGGTTGAGGAGACCCTGGAGAGATGGAGATATGCTCTAGAGAGGAGAGGAATGAAGGTCAGTAGGAACAAGACAGAATACATGTGTGTAAATAAGAGGGAGGTCAGTGGAAAGGTGAGGATGCAGTGAGTAGAGTTGGCGAAGGTGGATGAGTTTAAATACTTGGGATCAACAGTACAGAGTAATGGGGATTGTAGAAGAGAGGTGAAAAAGAGAGTGCAGGCAGGGTGGAATGGGTGGAGAAGAGTGTCAGAAGTAATTTGTGACAGATGGGTATCAGCAAGAGTGAAAGGGAAGGTCTACAGGACGGTAGTGAGACCAGCTTTGTTATATAGGTTGGAGACGGTGGCACTGACCAGAAAGCAGGAGACAGAGCTGGAGGCAGCAGAGTTAAAGATGCTGGGTGTGACGAGGATGGATAGGATCAGAAATGAGTACATTAGAGGGTCAGCTCAAGTTGGACAGTTGGGAGACAAAGTCAGAGGCGAGATTTTGTTGGTTTGGACATGTGCAGAGGAGAGATGCTGAGTATATTGGGAGAAGGACGCTAAGGATAGAGCTGCCAGGGAAGAGGAAAAGAGGAAGGCCTAAGCAAAGGTTTATGGATGTGGTGAGAGAGGACATGCAGGTGATTGGTGTGACAGAACAAGATGCAGAGGACAGAAAGATATGGAAGAAGATGATCTGCTGTGGCAACCTGTAACAGGAGTAGCCGCAAGAAGAAGAAAGATTGGCCGCACACTGAAAACATAATTTCTAAAAAAAAAAGATTATAAAATGAATATCTTCAATCTCCAGTAAGAACAACTACAAAAATGTAAACAATTAACATGAAAATAAGTTAACATAATAAAGAGTCAGAAAGATTCCCATCAATATGGAATTTTATAGTCATTTTTATTCAAAAAACAACACAAGGCCAAAATACAAAAAAAAAAAATTGTTCTGCATGTCTATGCAATGGTGTTTTCTATTTTCTTTTACAGTTACAAAACCAAGGCCAAAGGAAAGCCAAAGGAAAGCCAAAGGAGAAAAGATTTAAAAATTAAACTGTGAATACATTCTAAAATGTTTAACCATTCTTCCAGTGACTAATCTTTACAATCAATAGCAAGCTTGTAGAAATGGGAGATTGAGAGTTCAGTATGACATATGGTCACTGCATGAGATATTCACCTATGAGATGGTTATACTGGCTGCTCTTGATTAGGTTAATTATGGAAAGGCCAGATTCACACAAATAGGTCAATATACACATTGTCAGCAAAGAAGGACAAATCTGCAAGTTTATGTCCCTGAATCTCATTTTTAAGATGTGAGGTCTTGATCTTATCTGAGATCTCTGTCTGAAATCTGGCTTTATTGAAGGCAGGCAAAACTCTCTTGGATTTAACAGAGTGCGGATCTTTGACTTTGGAATCTTCAAATCACCAAAATGTTTACGCAAGATTTTGACTTCAGGAAGTTTTCTCACTAATCTGTGCCTTTTTGAGTGCACACGTTCAATGGCTTCCATGTCACAAAGTTTTGGAAATGATAGCTTTTGACTTGCTAAATCAATGAACATCAATTGACTTGTTAAATGGCCAGTTTTTTATTGTCATGCTAGGAGAGAGACATTTTACTGGCTGTCTGTGTAAACACTCATCCTAGTATAATCTCCCCAGTATATTATTGTTGTTCTCTAAATCTTTCTAATGTTGGTCACATATCTAATGCCTACATGGTTTCTCTCCTCACTTGCATGCTTGAAGTCTCTCCCCTACATCTTAGTACTGAGTAGGGTTAAGCTGTAAAAATTCATCGGGTTCACCAGCAACCTTGTTTGCCAAATTATTTCCTTTTGAATGTCACCAGGAAAGAGAGGTCACACATCAAACATGTTGGCTTCTCTGCACTGGCTCCCCTTGAGGTACAGGGTGGATTTTAAAGTTGTATTGCTAGTCCTTAGGTCTTAGGTCTTCTGACCAACTATCTGTTCAACAAACTTGTCTAAAGCTATGCTCCTGAACAGCTTATTACTTGCAATAAGATCAACTTTAAATCCTAGTTTAAAACCTATTTTTATTCACTTTTAGATCATATTGAATTTTGTCAATTTGATCTCCATTTTTATGGCCACTTTTATTATTGTACATTTGCAGGCATACTATTTGGTCTGTATTGATTATATTTTTATTTATATAAAATTTATATTCTTTTATTTTAATGTATTATGTTCTAATCTTCTGTTTTGCTGCCTGCTTTTACTGTTATAAAGCATGTTGGTCAACTTTTAATGAAATTTGCCATATAAATAAAGATGAATTATCTTGATAAGTGGTACAGTGATGCTTAAAAATGACTTAGCTACAACAAAATAAATTGCATCTAAAATCTATATGGGATAACAGTAGTTATATGACTACACCTTCTGTCAAAAAAATGATTGATGAGTTAAGCCCCGCCCCTTTTGGATTGACATCATAAACTCCCGCCCCCTTCCGGTTTTCCCGGCCGGAAGTCTGTCACTTCCGTGACCTTCGCCCTTCCTGTTTTTACCCCAGGAAACGGCCAAGATCCGTTTGGCGGATGTCCGGTCCTTCCTTGAACCCTCCCATCCTGTTTTTAAACCAGGAAACACCTGTCCCTTCCTTGAACCCTCCCATCCTGTTTTTACCCCGGGAAATGGCCAAGACTTTATTTGATGGATGGGTGCCCCCTCCTTGAACCCGCCCCCAATTCTCCCGATGACAAGTTCAGGCAAGTCTGTAGCAGACCCTGCCGTCCGCACCTCTTGGTGGTCGCAGGTCTTCTGACTTAAGAGTTTCCTGCCCACAGTCGGTTAACCCTGAGGACGCCCCCTTCCGCTTCCCCGCCCCTAGAGGAAGAGACTGCCCACACACACACACACACACACACACACGCACACACACACCGGATGGCCATCATAGTCATTTTGACTCTAAGTCCAGCCCCAGGCCAGTCCTTGATCATTTCTCCCCGAGGAGAGACAAACACACACACATGTTTCAGCCTGTCCATTCTGCCTTATAGCCATTCCTGACTCTAGTGCTTTGGGTAAGAAAATCTCTGTATCTATTATTTAAAATATCTAACCTTTTATTTAAGTCAAAATGATTTTCTTCAACTCACAGACGCTCTCTAAGCTGAAAAAGCCATTACTTCACCCCAGCCGGGTGCTGTCCGGCTCTCTGTCTCGGAGCAGGAGGCCTCTGCCTGTAGCCCGAGGAGAGATCGCCTCCACACACACACGCACACGCACCCCAACATGTTAAGGAAGGGCCCCTACCATCCAAGCCTCTTGGGTCCATTCCTGTCTCTAGTGCTTTGGGCAAGAAACTCTATGATTTAAAATATCTATTCCTTTATCTAAGTAAATGATTTCTTCACCTCACAGACCGTCTCTAAGCTGAAAAAGCCTTTACTTCACCCCGTAGGGTGCTGTCCGGCTGTCTGTCTCGGAGAAGATTGCCTGTAGTTTCCAAACACAAGCTGCCCGGTTCTCTCCGTCTACTGTTGGAGCAGACCGCTGCGCGTGCACGCAGAGCAGGCAAACTTTCTGACCGCACAGCCCCAGGAAACTGACAGACCCACAGGATGCGTCCTTCGCGCAGAGTGGTTTAGACCCTACCCCCAAGGCTACGAGCCTCAGGCGCTGCGTTCTCAGCGCATGCGTATCAGGAGCTAACCCCCACGAAATGTAAAAGTTTTTAATGATAACGAGATCGATATAAGATCTGTAAAATAATAGGCAACAGGATCCTTTTAAATAACGTTTGAGACGTATAAATTTTACCCCCAGGAGTTATATATTTAAAAAATCCCTGCCAAGTGAAATTGTCTTAAGCACCTCAGCAAGACTCAGATCGCTCGGGGGCAGTGTAAAAATGGTCTCACCTTGTGATATTAAAAGATTTCGAATGCTTACAAAGTTGACTTTTCAACCCGAACAATACACGGATGTTCACGGTCATCAGCTCTGACATCCTGAAGCTAAGGGGGTTGTGGGGTGTAGCTATTAGGACGGATCAATCCTTATACCGACACAAAAGATGTTCACACATAATTACTTTAACATAAGGTTCAGTTTGAAACACACTTAAAGTGAGGCCACACATTTGCTAAAATAAATCTATGCATAACGAAGGACCTTTTTTTAAAAATACAGGACTTTTCGGTGTCTGGCCATCTGCACAGGGCACCGACAGTCAATATAACGGTAAGAACCGTTCAGGATTATTATAAGTGTTAAACGAGCATGTTTTAAAACGGAGGGATGAATCCTTATATTTTATACTTAATATTTTCCAAGTTGATTCTCCGGTAATTCCATTTTAAAAATATTTGTTTAAAGTGTGCAGGAATTATCAGCATGTTAATTTACACACAGCGCATGTGTAGGAGCGTGAGCGCGCTCGTGTGTATATAAATTGTAGCATTTTATATTTCTGTCTCTCTATCTACGTGTACGACGATTAATGTTCATAGGACTGAAGCAAGCAATATTAGGTTTTTTTTTTCTCTTACCGAAACGGGCTTTACAATCCGTAAAGTTTTGTCTCGGCGTCTGAAATTCAAACAGGTTCTCTCCTCTGAGAATATTCAGGCCTGGTTTAAAAGAGCAGGCCGGGTGTGTGTAATAGCTCGGACATAAGACGTCAGTATTCTGAACTATGTGCTCGGTTATTTTATGTACGGAGCCGCCTGTTTTAAAAGTCTGATAACGAAACATTTATGCTTTATAAAAATTCTCATTTGGACAGCCGGCTGGAGACAGATTGACTGAACCCTGAACACGGACCCAAGAATTTATATCTTAATACACGGGGGCTCCGAGATCAGGCTGTCTGTTTTTATTTAAGTCTTTAGATTTTAAAAAGTTTGCTTGCGAGTGTATTCATATTTATACCCGTGATCCTATTAAACTAGTAATGAAAGGAATGGACGCGTTTAATAGGGGTCCGAGAAAACCCTCCCTTCTGATTTAAAAGGGTTTTTAACGGTAATTTTCTATCGCAGAGTTTTTAAACGGTGCAACGAGCCATCTTCAGCAGAGGGTTGAGTGCGTGTGTTACTGGGATATGTTTTAAGATACTTTACCAGGCACAGAGTATCCAATATATTAACACGGTACTAGTCAGGATTTCACTATGTTTTTTAATCTTGTGCATTGTTCAGTAAACCTTATTTTGGTGGATCAGAACATTTTGCTTACACCCCAATCATTATTCTCTTTAGGTTTTTAACTGTTATACCTACATTTTATAAGTTTCAGCAGTCCTTGTTTCTGTGACAGTAACTTAATCATATGGTGTAAAAATCCAGACTATTCACTTTTTAAAAGCTCTGAATTTACCAATTCAATCAATATGTCAGCTTTGGATCCATTTCACCAAGGCAATTGGGGGCTTCCTCTTTGTAGATTTTAGTTTGAAGGGACAGCATTTCTCAACCTTTAAAACTGTGTTATGAAAACTTGGGTCGCAAATACGTAATCGTGTCCCCCTAACGTTTTTCTTTTTTTTGAAAGGAGCCCCTAATACCAATTTGTTCTTTTTAAGTAATGATATAACATAGAGGCACGTTTTATTATACCTACTTAACTTTTAGCGACATTTATCTAACTCTATATTTATTTTTCTAGCATCAGAATGTAGTTTGAGTTAATTTGTTATGGTTTCAATAGATGTATTTTTCATATTTTCGATTCTTGTTTTCTTTTTGTTACGTCGCGCCCCCTCCCCCTAGGGGGACAGCCCCACAGTTTGGGAATCACTGTGTAGGGGATAATTTGTAAAACACTCTGCTTCACTTCAAGTTAAAGTAGATTTGCTCGGTTATTCAGCTGTCCATCGGTGTTCCATTTTTGTTATAAATTGTATTTAGTCTCTCTTTATTTACTAAACGTTTTATATGTTGAATAGAAAACAGTTATCTTGTTCAGGTTTTAACTTAAAACAGCATTTTCATCATCAGGCTATGAGCACTTTGATACTCAGGGTGCTTTGTATAATACAAAGTTTTAGAAATTCTCTTACTGCTTGGTAATAGCCTTCCATTTTATCGCAGTTATAAGCCCCTGAAAAATAAGAGTGGCTGTAGTACGTTATATAAGCCTATGCACTACAGGGCTGATCAGGCTTATTTTGGACATGTTAGGCAAATCAGGAAGGAAAATGTTTTAGTGAATAGTTACATAATATCTATTACCAGTAACGGCGTACTGCACGATAACGTGCAGTGAATACACTTGACTTGAGCATTCATATTATTCCTCCTCTTTCTCTGGACGTGTAGCATTCGTTTGCTCAGAGGATGAGGGGTTTGCTGCTTCCTGAGCAGCTCTTTTTTTTCTTCTCCACCCTAGAGGCCCCCTGCTTCTCACGCATGCGCAGCACGGCCGCCCTGCTGCGCGGTGCCGAGAGTTGATTCAACAATAAAAAGAGTAATAAAATCATCACCCGAAAGCGGATAGTAGCCGTCACGTAGTATATGTGTAACAAATTTCAAATCAATAGGTTTGCGAGCTGCAGGTGATGTAAAATCCTGGACAGCTACGTTAGCTTATTATAGAAGAAGATATGTGTTAGCACAAGGATTACAAGTTTACTAAAACTGTGAGGTTTATTCTTTCTTTTAGGTAGTCCAAGTTACATAGGACATCTAGCCTTGAAAACGGCTTTTTCCCCCATCTGTTTGTGAAAAAAAAAAACATCCTTTGTTTGAGTCGCATTCAGGGTGAAGGGGATGTAAGTTTGAACTGTGATTCCAAGAGTCAAGAAGTGGTTGCATTCTTCTTGATTACGAGTCAAAGGCCCCGGGGTTTGTGCGGTGATCATGGTCAAGGGCAGAGTTAAGCTAGACATTATTATTATTATTATTCCAAAATGAAACATTGACTCGCCCATATCCACATCAAGCAAGTATCACAAATACAAGACAGTAAAAAACTAAATTTACAAACAATAAGTCACAGAGGAAATTAAAAAACATATTAAGAACGGATCAACAGGGGATCAACCCAAACTCACAGCACACTGCAACTGAACCTACGTGTTTTGCAGTATATTGTTAGTAGCTAAACGGGCATCTATTTAGCCCGTTCCTCGGATTTGCAATGAGTTGGGTAAAACATTATTTAACATCTGAGAGTATGAGGCTAATTAACATTAGACTGGTATTGTTAGGACCTTATCCGGCACTAAAATTTGGGTTCCTCCAGAGTCAGGAAGAACATGAAAAAGTGGAGTTATAAAGGAGTTATTACAATTTGAAAAATTGTCATAAGGTATAAAAAACATTGATATGGGGACAAAACCAGCATGAAAAGAAACCTTTTTGAAATAAATAATAAGCTTTTTTGACGTGAACAGTCTGGAATAGTCTGAAGATGTCTTAAAGAGTTCATTTTTAAATAAAGCTTGCAAAAGTAATATTAAAAATATTAAAACTAAATAAAAACATAGAAGTACCATTTAATGATATCAACTAGTGTTAAGTATATTATCAAGCACTGGGCGCTGTTTATAAGGTTTAATTAATTTTGAAATTAACCATAGTTTGATACAGCTTTAAGAATGAGAATGCAAGACAAACCTATACATTAGAACACTCTAGACGAGAACAGGCCATTCAGCCCAACAAAGATCGCCAGTACTATCCACTTATTTGCACTTAATAACAAATGTTGCTGTTTCAATTAGGGGTATCTTGGATCTGTGTTTTATTTTAACCTTTTGACAAGAAACCCCTGGTCAGCGAAATATACCCCATATATTGAAAATGAACCGCGTCGACATGCTAACTAAATAGATATAAGATATTTTAGAATATGGACCTGGGCTCTACCCAGATGATTCTGACAAACTAAGGGGTCTCCGCTTCATTGCCAAACTTTCTGCGGGTGCTACGGATCTTGTAATGGAGAATGCAAAAGATTCTATAATCTTTAAGGGGCATGTGTCCACAGTGTTAACCAACCATAGTACGTGATGTTCAAAATTCAACTAGTGTTTTTCAGAAGAGATAGGACAAGTGCGGCGTGTGTTCTGTATTCTCTTTTCTGTATTAACAATTCACAATGACCAGACTCCCGAGACCTTACGTTTTTTTTTTTTTTTTATGTAGAAGTACATTTCACAAACATGAATAAGAGACAATCCATCAAACCGCTCTTGACCCAAAACAGGACCAAGCAGGGGGTGGGACCGACATCCCTCAAAATGCTTTTGACACAAAGAAGGGCCAATCAGGCGGGTGGGGTGGGACAGTCTTTTCAAAGAGTCTTTGGCCGCCCCCAAGCGGACAGGATTTGCCGGGCTATAAAACAACTTTTTCAACGATGTGTTTTGAACGGTTAACAATCAGCACCACTAAGGCTATGCTCCTGATCAGGCATGATGGTCTACAGGCCAGACGGGTCCCTACGATGACCTGTTTTGACGTGAGGCTATCGTGCCCGACTCCGAGGACTCTGCGCCTAACAGCTAGCCTCCAGACCAGCCTTTTTGGCTGTTCCTTCTTATGTCTTCAACTGACCAGATCTAGGAGCCTGAGCCTCCATTACCTGCCCCTGGTGATATGTCTGGGTCGGATAGTTTCCTGGAGAACCGCGCAGTACCTGACATTTTTGTACCTGCTAATGATGTTTCGGGGAGCCTAGCAGGGGCTGAGGAGATAGCCATTCAGGCCATGCTGTGTACAACCTGGTAGAGGCTCCGGCCTCTTGAAAAATATCAACCAAGGATGCGGATTATGCGGGCATGACCCTTGAAAAAACTGACGGCCCCTGGATGAAACATTTCCAAAGGCTCTGAAGCTGGGCCAGAGTTGGATGGCGGCTCTGCCGGATATAATAATGGATCGGTACCTAAAAGTACCTGTCAAGGATGTTGAATAGACCAATCCGGCCAGACATGGACTATGTGTCTGTTTGAGACTGACCGGTTCAGCAGCTGCTGTCTGTTTTCCGCAAACCGTGGCTCAGGAGCCTGGTCATCAAGACTCTGGACTGTTTCAACATCTTTCGGCCGTTTCACCAGATTCATGCCTTTGTACAAAATGCTGCTGACGAACTGAAAAATGAACATTCTATTAAGGAGTCGATTGTACAACGTACAAGACTTTTATAACACGGACGAAGCCTCTTACTCAAAAATACGGTAAATAGCCGATGCTTTCTCTAAACAACATTTTTTCTGTACCGGATAGTTCTGATGGACCTTTAGGGTTTTACGGGGTAAATGACATGGAAAATCAGATGAAGTGTCTGAACAGAATGTACCAGTGATATCACAGGCTTTTAAACAGGCTGTTCAGTTGTAATATTGTTTTGAAGTGGTTGGTAAAACCTTTCTGAATTTTAGTATTGTTTTTGAAAATGACCAATAAAGTAACATTTGATTTTTAAACCTTAACCCTAATTTCTTTCACCGTCAAGGATGGAGTGTCGTTGAAAAAGTTGTTTTATAGCCCAGCAAATCCTGTCCGCTTGGGGGCGGCCAAAGACTCTTTGAAAAGACTGTCCCACCCCACCCGCCTGATTGGCCCTTCTTTGTGTCAAAAGCATTTTGAGGGAAGTCGGTCCCACCCCCTGCTTGGTCCTGTTTTGGGTCATGAGCAGTTTGATGGATTGTCTCTTATTCATGTTTGTGAAATGTACTTCTACATAAAAAAAAAAAAAAAACGTAAGGTCTCGGGAGTCTGGTCATTGTGAATTGTTAATACAGAAAAGAGAATACAGAACACACGCCGCACTTGTCCTATCTCTTCTGAAAAACACTAGTTGAATTTTGAACATCACGTACTATGGTTGGTTAACACTGTGGACACATGCCCCTTAAAGATTATAGAATCTTTTGCATTCTCCATTACAAGATCCGTAGCACCCGCAGAAAGTTTGGCAATGAAGCGGAGACCCCTTAGTTTGTCAGAATCATCTGGGTAGAGCCCAGGTCCATATTCTAAAATATCTTATATCTATTTAGTTAGCATGTCGACGCGGTTCATTTTCAATATATGGGGTATATTTCGCTGACCAGGGGTTTCTTGTCAAAAGGTTAAAATAAAACACAGATCCAAGATACCCCTAATCGAAACGGCAACATTTGTTATTAAGTGCAAATAAGTGGATAGTACTGGCGATCTTTGTTGGGCTGAATGGCCTGTTCTCGTCTAGAGTGTTCTAATGTATAGGTTTGTCTTGCATTCTCATTCTTAAAGCTGTATCAAACTATGGTTAATTTCAAAATTAATTAAACCTTATAAACAGCGCCCAGTGCTTGATAATATACTTAACACTAGTTGATATCATTAAATGGTACTTCTATGTTTTTATTTAGTTTTAATATTACTTTTGCAAGCTTTATTTAAAAATGAACTCTTTAAGACATCTTCAGACTATTCCAGACTGTTCACGTCAAAAAAGCTTATTATTTATTTCAAAAAGGTTTCTTTTCATGCTGGTTTTGTCCCCATATCAATGTTTTTTATACCTTATGACAATTTTTCAAATTTTAATAACTCCTTTATAACTCCACTTTTTCATGTTCTTCCTGACTCTGGAGGAACCCAAATTTTAGTGCCGGATAAGGTCCTAACAATACCAGTCTAATGTTAATTAGCCTCATAGTCTCAGATGTTAAATAATGTTTTACCCAACTCATTGCAAATCCAAGGAACGGGCTAAATAGATGCCCGTTTAGCTACTAACAATATACTGCAAAACACGTAGGTTCAGTTGCAGTGTGCTGTGAGTTTGGGTTGTTCCCCTGTTGATCCGTTCTTAATATGTTTTTTAATTTCCTCTGTGACTTATTGTTTGTAAATTTAGTTTTTTACTGTCTTGTATTTGTGATACTTGCTTGATGTGGATATGGGCGAGTCAATGTTTCATTTTGGAATAATAATAATAATAATGTCTAGCTTAACTCTGCCCTTGACCATGATCACCGCACAAACCCTGGGGCCTTTGACTCGTAATCAAGAAGAATGCAACCACTTCTTGACTCTTGGAATCACAGTTCAAACTTACATCCCCTTCACCCTGAATGCGACTCAAACAAAGGATGTTTTTTTTTTTCACAAACAGATGGGGGAAAAAGCCGTTTTCAAGGCTAGATGTCCTATGTAACTTGGACTACCTAAAAGAAAGAATAAACCTCACAGTTTTAGTAAACTTGTAATCCTTGTGCTAACACATATCTTCTTCTATAATAAGCTAACGTAGCTGTCCAGGATTTTACATCACCTGCAGCTCGCAAACCTATTGATTTGAAATTTGTTACACATATACTACGTGACGGCTACTATCCGCTTTCGGGTGATGATTTTATTACTCTTTTTATTGTTGAATCAACTCTCGGCACCGCGCAGCAGGGCGGCCGTGCTGCGCATGCGTGAGAAGCAGGGGGCCTCTAGGGTGGAGAAGAAAAAAAAGAGCTGCTCAGGAAGCAGCAAACCCCTCATCCTCTGAGCAAACGAATGCTACACGTCCAGAGAAAGAGGAGGAATAATATGAATGCTCAAGTCAAGTGTATTCACTGCACGTTATCGTGCAGTACGCCGTTACTGGTAATAGATATTATGTAACTATTCACTAAAACATTTTCCTTCCTGATTTGCCTAACATGTCCAAAATAAGCCTGATCAGCCCTGTAGTGCATAGGCTTATATAACGTACTACAGCCACTCTTATTTTTCAGGGGCTTATAACTGCGATAAAATGGAAGGCTATTACCAAGCAGTAAGAGAATTTCTAAAACTTTGTATTATACAAAGCACCCTGAGTATCAAAGTGCTCATAGCCTGATGATGAAAATGCTGTTTTAGTTAAAACCTGAACAAGATAACTGTTTTCTATTCAACATATAAAACGTTTAGTAAATAAAGAGAGACTAAATACAATTTATAACAAAAATGGAACACCGATGGACAGCTGAATAACCGAGCAAATCTACTTTAACTTGAAGTGAAGCAGAGTGTTTTACAAATCATCCCCTACACAGTGATTCCCAAACTGTGGGGCTGTCCCCCTAGGGGGAGGGGGCGCGACGTAACAAAAAGAAAACAAGAATCGAAAATATGAAAAATACATCTATTGAAACCATAACAAATTAACTCAAACTACATTCTGATGCTAGAAAAATAAATATAGAGTTAGATAAATGTCGCTAAAAGTTAAGTAGGTATAATAAAACGTGCCTCTATGTTATATCATTACTTAAAAAGAACAAATTGGTATTAGGGGCTCCTTTCAAAAAAAAGAAAAACGTTAGGGGGACACGATTACGTATTTGCGACCCAAGTTTTCATAACACAGTTTTAAAGGTTGAGAAATGCTGTCCCTTCAAACTAAAATCTACAAAGAGGAAGCCCCCAATTGCCTTGGTGAAATGGATCCAAAGCTGACATATTGATTGAATTGGTAAATTCAGAGCTTTTAAAAAGTGAATAGTCTGGATTTTTACACCATATGATTAAGTTACTGTCACAGAAACAAGGACTGCTGAAACTTATAAAATGTAGGTATAACAGTTAAAAACCTAAAGAGAATAATGATTGGGGTGTAAGCAAAATGTTCTGATCCACCAAAATAAGGTTTACTGAACAATGCACAAGATTAAAAAACATAGTGAAATCCTGACTAGTATTGGTAAATTCAGAGCTTTTAAAAAGTGAATAGTCTGGATTTTTACACCATATGATTAAGTTACTGTCACAGAAACAAGGACTGCTGAAACTTATAAAATGTAGGTATAACAGTTAAAAACCTAAAGAGAATAATGATTGGGGTGTAAGCAAAATGTTCTGATCCACCAAAATAAGGTTTACTGAACAATGCACAAGATTAAAAAACATAGTGAAATCCTGACTAGTACCGTGTTAATATATTGGATACTCTGTGCCTGGTAAAGTATCTTAAAACATATCCCAGTAACACACGCACTCAACCCTCTGCTGAAGATGGCTCGTTGCACCGTTTAAAAACTCTGCGATAGAAAATTACCGTTAAAAACCCTTTTAAATCAGAAGGGAGGGTTTTCTCGGACCCCTATTAAACGCGTCCATTCCTTTCATTACTAGTTTAATAGGATCACGGGTATAAATATGAATACACTCGCAAGCAAACTTTTTAAAATCTAAAGACTTAAATAAAAACAGACAGCCTGATCTCGGAGCCCCCGTGTATTAAGATATAAATTCTTGGGTCCGTGTTCAGGGTTCAGTCAATCTGTCTCCAGCCGGCTGTCCAAATGAGAATTTTTATAAAGCATAAATGTTTCGTTATCAGACTTTTAAAACAGGCGGCTCCGTACATAAAATAACCGAGCACATAGTTCAGAATACTGACGTCTTATGTCCGAGCTATTACACACACCCGGCCTGCTCTTTTAAACCAGGCCTGAATATTCTCAGAGGAGAGAACCTGTTTGAATTTCAGACGCCGAGACAAAACTTAACGGATTGTAAAGCCCGTTTCGGTAAGAGAAAAAAAAAACCTAATATTGCTTGCTTCAGTCCTATGAACATTAATCGTCGTACACGTAGATAGAGAGATAGAAATATAAAATGCTACAATTTATATGCACACGAGCGCGCTCACGCTCCTACACATGCGCTGTGTAAATTAACATGCTGATAATTCCTGCACACTTTAAACAAATATTTTTAAAATGGAATTACCGGAGAATCAACTTGGAAAATATTAAGTATAAAATATAAGGATTCATCCCTCCGTTTTAAAACATGCTCGTTTAACACTTATAATAATCCTGAACGGTTCTTACCGTTATATTGACTGTCGGTGCCCTGTGCAGATGGCCAGACACCGAAAAGTCCTGTATTTTTTAAAAAAGGTCCTTCGTTATGCATAGATTTATTTTAGCAAATGTGTGGCCTCACTTTAAGTGTGTTTCAAACTGAACCTTATGTTAAAGTAATTATGTGTGAACATCTTTTGTGTCGGTATAAGGATTGATCCGTCCTAATAGCTACACCCCACAACCCCCTTAGCTTCAGGATGTCAGAGCTGATGACCGTGAACATCCGTGTATTGTTCGGGTTGAAAAGTCAACTTTGTAAGCATTCGAAATCTTTTAATATCACAAGGTGAGACCATTTTTACACTGCCCCCGAGCGATCTGAGTCTTGCTGAGGTGCTTAAGACAATTTCACTTGGCAGGGATTTTTTAAATATATAACTCCTGGGGGTAAAATTTATACGTCTCAAACGTTATTTAAAAGGATCCTGTTGCCTATTACTTTACAGATCTTATATCGATCTCGTTATCATTAAAAACTTTTACATTTCGTGGGGGTTAGCTCCTGATACGCATGCGCTGAGAACGCAGCGCCTGAGGCTCGTAGCCTTGGGGGTAGGGTCTAAACCACTCTGCGCGAAGGACGCATCCTGTGGGTCTGTCAGTTTCCTGGGGCTGTGCGGTCAGAAAGTTTGCCTGCTCTGCGTGCACGCGCAGCGGTCTGCTCCAACAGTAGACGGAGAGAACCGGGCAGCTTGTGTTTGGAAACTACAGGCAATCTTCTCCGAGACAGACAGCCGGACAGCACCCTACGGGGTGAAGTAAAGGCTTTTTCAGCTTAGAGACGGTCTGTGAGGTGAAGAAATCATTTACTTAGATAAAGGAATAGATATTTTAAATCATAGAGTTTCTTGCCCAAAGCACTAGAGACAGGAATGGACCCAAGAGGCTTGGATGGTAGGGGCCCTTCCTTAACATGTTGGGGTGCGTGTGCGTGTGGAGGCGATCTCTCCTCGGGCTACAGGCAGAGGCCTCCTGCTCCGAGACAGAGAGCCGGACAGCACCCGGCTGGGGTGAAGTAATGGCTTTTTCAGCTTAGAGAGCGTCTGTGAGTTGAAGAAAATCATTTTGACTTAAGAGATTTTCTTACCCAAAGCACTAGAATCAGGAATGGCTATAAGGCAGAATGGACAGGCTGAAACATGTGTGTGTGTTTGTCTCTCCTCGGGGAGAAATGATCAAGGACTGGCCTGGGGCTGGACTTAGAGTCAAAATGACTATGATGGCCATCCGGTGTGTGTGTGCGTGTGTGTGTGTGTGTGTGGGCAGTCTCTTCCTCTAGGGGCGGGGAAGCGGAAGGGGGCGTCCTCAGGGTTAACCGACTGTGGGCAGGAAACTCTTAAGTCAGAAGACCTGCGACCACCAAGAGGTGCGGATGGCAGGGTCTGCTACAGACTTGCCTGAACTTGTCCTCGGGAGAATTGGGGGCGGGTTCAAGGAGGGGGCACCCATCCATCAAATAAAGTCTTGGCCATTTCCCGGGGTAAAAACAGGATGGGAGGGTTCAAGGAAGGGACAGGTGTTTCCTGGTTTAAAAACAGGATGGGAGGGTTCAAGGAAGGACCGGACATCCGCCAAACGGATCTTGGCCGTTTCCTGGGGTAAAAACAGGAAGGGCGAAGGTCACGGAAGTGACAGACTTCCGGCCGGGAAAACCGGAAGGGGGCGGGAGTTTATGATGTCAATCCAAAAGGGGCGGGGCTTAACTCATCAATCATTTTTTGACATTTTGACAGAAGGTGTAGTCATATAACTACTGATAACCATACAATTCAAAGCTGTTGTTCATGTTCATGTCCTCCCTGCGGGGAGTTTGCATGTTCTCCCCGTGTCTGCTTGGGTTTCCTCCGGGTACTCTGGTTTCCTCCCACAGTCCAAAGACATACAGATTAGGTCCATTGGTGCTTCTAAATTGTCCGTAGTGTGTGCTTGGTGTGTGGGTGTGTGTGTGTGTGTATGTGTGTGCATGCCCTGCAGTGGGCTGGCGCCCTGCCCAGTGTTTGTTTCTTGCCTTGCGCCCTGTGTTGGCTGGGTTTGGCTCTAGCAGATCCCAGTGACCCTGTGGTTAGGATATAGCGGGTTGGATGGATGTTCATGTATCTATTCTTTGTGAACCTCAGATTTCTTCATCTGTTCAAAATGTGTTGAAACATTAATCAGTGACGTAGACAACTTGTAGGTAAATACCTTCCTGCTGGTTTACAGTGGCTGCAGATTTTTGTTCTAGCCAATCTATCAGTATTGTGAACATGTTGAGAAGCTCAAGGAAGAATATTAACTAAAAAAATGAAAATGTACTTTGAGTTGGATCTAGAGAATATTTGAGATTCATAGCAAAGGTCTAAACCAGGAACAGCTAAAGAAAGCATTTGTAACAAAATGCATTCTCAGAAAACAAAAAGGCCATAAAGCCTTAACGTCCCTTTCTGAAATAATGAACACACCAAGCAAAGCTTTGAGGTTTTAGAGTTTTATTCATTAAATTGGACAGTGCACCTCCATCTATTACAGGTGCACATCCTCAATGAACATGGTTACCACAAACAATACAGCTACAACCATGAAAAAAGGCTCCAAAATGGTGGTAGCAAATATTATGAAATGACCCTAGAATAACATTACAAAAGAAATGATAAAAAATAATAACAGAGCACATAAAAAAACTTAGAATTAACCAAAACAAATTGTAGATGTCCCAAACTTATGATTCATTTTTTATTTTAATATAGAGTGCTACTGTGGCACAGTGGTAGTGCTGCTGCCTTGCAGTAAAGAGACCAGAGTTTATGTCCCAGGTCCTCCCTGCATGGAGTTTGCATGTTCTCCCCATGTCTGTGTGGACTTCCTCTGGGTGCTCCGATTTCCTCCATAGTCCAAAGTTAGGTGGATTGGTTACACTAAATTGACCCTAGTGTGTGATAGGGGTGTGTGTGTATGTGTGTGTGTTCGCCCTGCGATGGACTAATGCCCTGTCCATTGTTTGTTCCTGCCTTGCGCCCTGTGCTAGCTGGGATAGGATCCAGCAGACCCCCATGTGCCCTGTTCAGGACTAAGCAGGCTAGAAAATGACTGACTGACTGACTGGTTTTGATATACTTTGTTAATCCCTGAAGGCAAATTGTCTTATCACATTACCTTTCGGGGTTAGAGTGCAGGGTTAGCCATTGTACAGTGCCCTGGAGCAATTTTCAGGTTATGGGCATTGCTCATTACAATCAGCTATTCTATGACAGCATCAATTTTTCCTTTGGGGCTTGTGTTAAAAAATCAAATTATGCATACATTTTGCTGGTTTTCCATATTAATGAATGCAGACATTGGGCAAAGGCAAGCAGGTCCATCATTTTTTATGCAGCTTCTGATTGTCAGAAGAACTGCAACAAAACCCTGCAGCCACTTGGACCTTACCATGCGTCTTTGGGATTTAGGGCTTGGAATGGCTCATTGGATACCTCATGATCCAAGAGACACAACTTTTATGCCTTCTGTCAAATACCATCCATCCATCCATTATCCAACCCGCTATATCCTAACTACAGGGTCATGGGGGTCTGCTGGAGCCAATCCCAGCCAACACATGGGACAAGGCAGGAAACAAACCCCGGGCAGGGCGCTAGCCCACCACAGGGCACACACACACACACACCCACACACCAAGCACACACTAGGGTCAATTTAGGATCGCCAATCCACCTAACCTGCATGTCTTTGGACTGTGGGAGGAAACCGGAGTACCTGGAGGAAACCCTTTCTGCGGAGAACATGCAAACTCCACGCAGGGAGGACCCGGAAAGTGAACCTGGGTCTCCTAACTGCGAGGCAGCAGCGCTACAACTGTGCCACCGTGCCCTGTCAAATACACCCTTTACGTTTTTCTGATTAGAACAATTATGTCAATGTAGCACCCTTTTGATAATTTCTTTGAAAGGGGCTTCCTGAATTCCCTTAATATATTAATAATACTGTATATCTGAAATTAGGTTGTTGTACTAGTAACTAACTCCCGAGTCCTAAGGAAAAAAATTAAACATTCAATTAAGTACAAAATATTATTCAAATACAACACAAATTAAAACTACTTACAGAGCTTTACTAGACAAAAAAAGAAGACATTCTTAAACTTTATTATGAAACAATAATATAGAAATTTTAATGGTCCTTTCCAATTATTTGAACAGTTATTATATTATAAAATGCAATGTACATTTAAAACAATTATGTTCTACCATTGCAGGCCTGAGATGACTCTTGCGTGTGGTGTGGCAAAATTCATTTAACAATGTCTCTTTTCTTTACATAAAAAATGAAGAGGGAAAAGCATCTTCACTAAAAAACATTTGCTATGACTTCTTTTAGTAAAGAGAGTAAAGCTGTGCACAGTTCTCCAGATTCTACCTCACAAATATATTATAATACTGCCCCTTGCTATGCTCTCTAGCAATATTTCTTCTTATCCCCATTGCAGCCAATCCAAAAAAAATCTGCTAGTGTTCTTGTCTCCTTTCTCTCGGCATTCTCAGCCATGCCCCTGTGTTTCCACTCCCATACTAAAGTGATTTCTTTCTCGTACCTTTTTATTCTACCAGTATTTTATTACAATGAGAGCACTAATAAAACTAAGAAATCACTATTACCTCAAGACATCCCTGTCTTTTTCTCTCTCCATTCAAATATTTACCACGGGCTACAACAATAACAGACCATTCAGCCCAACATAACTCATTATTCTCTATTCTCTTAACCCCTGCAAAAAAATCAAGAAGAGTTTTGAAAGTGATTCATGTACTACTGTTAAAACATAACTTGGTAGCTTAACCATATAATTATGATTCTCTGTATGAAGGCACAATTTATAACGTTTGCATAAAAATTTATCCATGACCAGTTTCTATATGTTTTGGCATATTCTTGCTGAAGCACGCATTTCATAGTAACAACTAAGATCCACCATGATGATTTCATTCATGCCTTTAAAAAACATGTCACTATCTAATATCTGTTTGCTCAAACTGAAAAAGGTTAAACTCTTTCAGTCTCTCCTCATAGCTCATACACTGCAGACCTCTAATCAGTCTAGGGAAAAGTCTTTATGGAATTTATCTACATTTTCTATGACTTCTTTGCAGTATGAAGAGTAAAGCTGCGCACAGTTCTCCAGATTCTACCTCACAAATATGTTATATAATTTCAGCAAAACCTTCAAGATTTGTAAATTTACACATATAACACCGAAATCCAATTAGCCCTTCTAATCACTTCCATACATTGCCTGAATGGGGACACAGAGACGTATGTGACACCTAAGTCCTTTTGAATAAACTGTACTGCAAGTTTCAGACTACCCCTTTGTGTACTCAAATTAAACATTTTTACTTCTTGTGTGTAATACTTTTCACTTGTTTATGTTAAATTTCACCTGTCATGATTAGAAAAATTTGTAAATATTGAACTTTTTAGATTCCATGCACTTCACTATTATTGTTTTAAAAGGAATGTCAGTTCTACATTTCATGTACTGTTAATTACAAAAACATATTGCTAATCTTAACAGGATTACATAATGACAAGCTTTGACTAAAGATGAGATTACCATTTTACAGCAGCACTATCAATATTTCCATTTTTAGAAGCAGAATTTCTGTTATTTATATTCAGTGGCATTTCTGACATGAAAATATGGGTGGGGCCACACATCCTGACAGAGAGAGACACACACACTCACACACCTTGTCACAAGAGGTGGAGCCAGAAGCAGTGCAGATAGTGTGTGTTAGGGAGTAAGTTATGCTGTTCAAGGACTTAAAAATCACAACCTACAAGACCTGCACCATTGGTCTGAGTGCATGGATCCTGGAAATCTCTGGAAGGATCCTGACTTGAATTAGCTTGCAGAGTTGGGATAAATGAGTGAAGATGGTGTTGCCTCTGATCCCAAATGATTAGTGTGAGGTGGAGTCAATGATGTGGATTATCAGGCAGAAAAAAAGGTCAATAGAACCACACAGAAGGAGTTGTGAAAAATTCAAAGAGGTGGCAGCAGTGTTGGAGAACTGCCAGCAAACCTCATGTGAGGGAGCAAGTAAGAGACACTGCATTTCGCAATGTATTGGGCTACCAGCACAAATGGTGAGAACATGTCAGCTGAATAATGCTATAAAAATATCACACATGATTAACATCAATCAACGTATTGTTTTGTCATACAGTACAGCCACCAAAAGACAATATTAAAATATATCTCCACATCAATGTCAAATATTCAACACTAAGACAGAAATGCAAATGAATATTCATAAATTGCCCATGTTTTTCAATGCACAATGTTCTGAATTATAATGTACATAGGTAACTGATATGACTTATTTTAATGGTAACAGGTACACCGCAATAGCAAGCTGTACCAAAAGTGTCGCAAAAAATCAACCAGTGTCACAGTTTAGAAGGCTGTTGCCTTCATGGCCCAAGGTGTATATAAAAAGTTCAGCGTGCACATGTGTGTGTTTAATACACTGCAGGGTCAAATGGCCTGTCCAAGCAACTCGGATCCAGGCTACCAGCCTCAGTCAAAAAGAAAATTTCACATGCTTCACAAAGAAATGTTTTTTGGGTAATAAAAAAACATTGCATTGAGCAAATGATTGAATATTGGAAAAAAAATGATTATGACAACCAACTTGATTTTACTATAAACTAGCTTGGCTGATTAATCATTGTTAACGTGTGTGATCAACACGTTAAAAATTTCTGCGATTACATTTTTTAACACAACCCCTAAATGCATTAATTTGATCTGGTCACTTTGACTGTGCTTCACACTTAATGAGACCTTTTTTGCTATTTATAATCTATACATATTTTCAGTCTAATACATGATTTCTCCTCTCTAGGTAACAGCTGTTGTATCATGCAGTTCAGCATGACATGAGCTATAACAGTGCTGATTATGCACAAAAGCTGAACAATAATTTTATATTTCTGCTGTTTAGTATTTTTTTGAGTAATAATAACTACTTTGATATGTTGTCTTGCACTTGCAGAAATTAATCACTGAGTTATTGTTGCTTTAAGAAAAATATTAATATGCATGGAGGAAATACAAAAATTGCAATTAATAAGCAGTTAATTTCAATTAAAAATTTTAATTATTCAGTTAATTGAGATTACATTTTTAATCGAACAGCAGCCCTACTATAAAAACTTGAACATTATATTTTTGAAGCGACTGTTCTACGTATTTCATTTTTACAGAACATCACCATCTCCTGGTAGATTCAGGACAGTGCCCCACTTTTCACTAATTTAGAGACATCACTGTTTATATTTTACTTAATGTTGTGACTTTAACTGTGGTATTAATAGACATAATTGCATGGTTGATTAACATGATAATAAAATTATTTTTTTAATCCTTCATTTATTTGTTTCCAGTACCTCCCCCACAATTGGTACATGTGTTTCATTGGTATTCTGTACTGTACATGCAATTATAGAAATCTTATTGCATCACATTTCTGATCTGTATTGCAGAGAGTGTGAAGCCTCGATTGGTGGATGGTGAACACCGCTGTTCTGGAAGAGTGGAACTCTTTTACTCTGGAACCTGGCAGTCAGTGTGTAGTAAACACTTTAATACACAGTTCGGAAATGCATCATGCAAGCAGTTAAGATGTGGTGAATATGATCAGCATTTTACTTATGTCACCAACAAAGAAAAAAGTGCATTACAAATTAAAGACTGTGCTGAGGACGTTAAAACACTCTCTGACTGCTTACAGATGAGCCAGCAGTCCTGTGGTGCCCCCAATCTTGGTCTACAGTGTTCTGGTATATAAATTCAATTTATTGTTCTATTTTGTAATACTTTATGGGTACAGTAGCTACATAGTTGTCATCTTGTGGAATTTTGTTTGTTCCTCTCTGTAGCAAATGATCTCACATATAGTCCACCTTGCAAATAGCACATAAGAAATGATAAAATATGTACTAAATTGTAAGACAAACATAGATGAAAGGCATGGTAAAACATAGTAGTTGACCAGTTTTTGAAAGCTTGATAAACACATTGTGCTGTAGTTGCTCCAGCAGTTTGAAAATGTTCTTAAGTTGTTGTGGTGCATTAGCCTTATTACATTATTGATTACAGTGACATTAACATTCTTTTACTTCAATTTGAACTTTAGAGTTATATCTCTTCTCAGGGGACAGAATCGTGCAGCTCTGATCAGACTGCCAATTGTTGATCACAGAGACATATATTACTCCCAAGATAAGACATCTTACTTGGTTTCCCCATCACCATTCCTGTATGCTCTTTCATCTGCATGGTGATCTCTGCCAAGTTTCTACATTAGGCCATCTACCTCAGTGCAGTAAATCAAGGATCCATCTTTCTTGAAATAGGCTGCAAACACTTCTTCTCTGTTTCCATACCAATTAAAAATTATATCTGAATGTAATAAATTTTAATCTCATTTATTCTTTTACATTTTATTTTGTTTGAATAAAATAATATTGCAAACAATCAATTTAAACATATACAACAAATGACTTCATAGTGAAGACATGAACACAAGAAAGCTAAAACTAGAAAAACAAAAATTACAAAAAAAAGAAACACTATCAAAGTTAAAAAAAGGAAAACAGCAAAACTGAATCCAAAACCCACCAGATAACAAATGCATTTTCATCTTTTAACTGGGACCCCAAGTGCTCTGCATCATCTTTGGGGAGGCCTTGTTCTCTTACTAAATCATGAAGTTCATTTGGAGTGAGCGGTTGTTGCTCATTGCTTGAACATGTGCTAGGACAAATTCTTCACTTGAAGTACTTTCTTCCTCAGTGGAAGTTTTTACAGATTCAGGACTGTCAGGTGGAGCAGGAATTGGTACATCATGTCTTATTGCTGATGGAAAATTAGGATAAAATTTTTCTTTCTGATTCTTTTTATTGGTTTACTCTTGAATTTTGCAAGAACAGAAGTAACAATTGTCACAGTGATTCTGGGTTTCTTTCATATCACCAGAGTACCAAAAGCAAGTGCTCCACTTTTTGTCCATTGTCTTAATTCCTCAACACACACACAACAGACACTGTGGGCCCCTTGTCACCAACTTTTCTTTCAAAGTAGGAGTAAATTTTTTTTTTTACACAAACTCTGTTATGCTCTGTCTGTGGTTTTTCACTACAAACTTTCTACCAGTGTAGCAAAAAACATTGAGATTATTCACACAACAACTAGAGACCATACTATGAATACAACTAAAAAAACTAAACTCTTCACTGATTATTTACAAATGCAGTGATCAACTGACTGAATCACACTGCGGTTTGTTTGCCCTCACTGGTGAGGGATGGACCGGTCCAGATACAATACGTCTCTAATGGCTTCACATGCTGGTTGTACCTGCTTAGATGATTCATCACTCAGGTTCAGTTTCAGTCATACTCGGATTTTATTATTGAATAATAATGTTTTGCTTTAAACATAGGTTTTAATATTAGACAAAATTAATTTTTTTACTTTATTTTAATGATAGTTTGTTTGAATTCAATAAATTACCGTGCAAAAACTATAATTGACAGGTAAAAAATGTGTTTTTTGAAAAAATGCTATGTAAATGAGAAAAATGGTTTTCATTTTTAAATTCAGCACCCAAAAGATACAAACATCACATGAAATAATCACCACAATTTTTTTAATATATACCTGTGATATTAATTAGGTCTAGATCAGTATTGAGCAACGGTGGTCCAGGAGAGACGCAGTGGCTGCAGGTTTTTGTTCCAACCCAGTTGCTTAATGAAAAGTCAATTATTGCTGGTAAAGCAGTTATTGCTCAAGTGACATTTTTCTGCTTCTTTTAGTTGTCTCGCATGTTAAGGTTTTGAACCCTTAACTGCTTATTTTAATCTTAAACAGCTACATTCATTGATTTAATTGCTTCTTATTAGCAATAATATGCAAATGACCAAGGAGCCAGCAGTTCTCCATCTAGCTTGTTTCTATTTACACTACTCCTATGTGTGTTTATCGTGCACTGTTTAGTTAAATGAGATACTTTAAAGGAAACTGAACAGAAAAAAGAGAAGAACTTAAAATTACTCATCTGTTTTATGGTTCAAATCATTTGGACAATATCCTTGCAAAGGAAAAAAATGTACGATACTGTATAAGAATGACCTGACATTGCAGAGTTAAAGCACTAACAAGGTACTTAATCAAATAAGACCTGTTATTGGCAAGGATCATTTACTGAAAACCTGCAGCCACTGCAGCCCTCCAGGACTGACATTGCTTAACCCTGGTCTAGATCATTACATTTACTGATCTCATAGGATCAGACAGGGGCTTGTCAACTTAGGGGTTTCATTGCAGGATTAGGGATGTTCAGTTCAGGTCTGTGAGACAACTGTTTACAAATGGTAAACAAACCTGTTAAAGTTTCAACACCAGGTGCTAGGACCAGAGATCTGAAACTGCAGGGTGAAGGTTAATGGCCCTAAGGTCACTAATAAAGTATCTATCTATCTATCTATCTATCTATCTATCTATCTATCTATCTATCTATCTATCTATCTGTCTGTCTGTCTGTCTGTCTGTCTGTCTGTCTGTCTGTCTGTCTGTCTGTCTGTCTGTCTGTCTGTCTGTCTGTCTGTCTGTTTCCCCCACATCAGTCGTACCTTAGCCTGGGAAAGAGAAATCAATAACCTGTGTATCCCTCCAGGCCGGGACCTAGAAAATGGAAAATAAAATACACTTGCTTGTTATTAATTTCAAATCCTGATATCTTGTGGGCGACACAGTGGCGCAGTGGTAGCGCTGCTGCCTCGCAGTAAGGAGACCTGCGTTCGCTTCCTGGGTCCTCCCTGTGTGGAGTTTGCATGTTCTGCCCGTGTCTGTGTGGGTTTCCTCCCACAGTCCCAAGACATGCAGGTTAGGTGCATTGGCGAGCCTAAATTGTCCCTAGTATGTGCTTGGTGTGTGTGTACCCTGCAGTGGGCTGGTGCCCTACCCAGGATTTGTTTCTGCCTTGTGCCCTGTGTTGGGTGGGATTGGCTCCCGTGACCCTGTGTTAGGATATAGGAGAATGGATGGTTGGATGAAATCTTGTGAAATTCATACACTTTATTTTTCACTTATGTACCTGATGAATCTGGCTCTGTGGTTATTATTTTTTCCAATCAATTTTTTATTTAACATATTCACAAGGAATGGACTGGAAATCATGAAAACATTTTTTGACCTTATTTAGACAGGGGAAAAAAATGAAAACTGACAAAAAGCCAATGAAACAAAGAAGCTGTAACAAGCTATGGATTTTCCCATGATCCAGAACAGTGCAGGAGAGTGTTTTCTTTTGTTACTGTGGTGATTTACTTCTTCCACGTGGATTAAAATTAAGAACTCTTGATTTTGACTATTATTTTTGCAAATTTGTGAGGTCAATTAAAATCTTCTCTTCTTATGACATGATTAAATCTTTAGTATGGAAAAATGTTATGTGAGGGATATCAGTAAAATGAGGTGGACTGTTAACAGAGCATTGGTAATGATAACAATACTGGACTTTGCCTATTTCCCCATTGATTAAAGTGTCCATCTTCTTATTATGTTTTTTCTAAACATGAAACTATTGCAAAAAAAAAAAAATAAAAGCTAAATCTCAGAGATGTATTCAGCACTTAAATTATGCATTTGTTTATCTTTAACAGAAAATATGGACATAATTCTTCAGGACTCAAGTGGCAATAACCCCTGCTCTGGAAGAGTGATGATAAGGTATCAAAAAAGACTGAAGCCAGTGGTCAGTATGGGATGGACAATATCAGAAGCAACAGTTCTTTGCCGACAGCTGCATTGTGGAAAGCTATTAGATGTGAAAGAGGAAACTGAGAACTTTCACAATTATAAAAACTGGATGGAATTTCAGTTTAAATGTAATGGCAATGAAAGCAGTATCTGGGATTGCCAAACTTATACTCAGAATCTCATCTTTAATACGCCTGTCTATGTGACTTGTACAGGTAGAGAATATTTTTATTAATATGCCAAAGGAGTTAATATTTAAAAAAACTGTACCACTTTAAACAATTGGTATATCTTTATTAAAGCAGGAACAATGTTGATTCATGTTATGCATTTTCAAAATCTTCTAATATTAAGTCAAATACAGAACACATTCACTGACATTTTGAACTGTGAGCACAATGTTAAAATAAGTCTTTTCCTGAAAATATTGCACATATCATATGAACATGTAAGGGAAAGAATGAGTTTTAGTATATTTCTTATCAAACAAAAGTGTGAATATGTAAATTTAAACAGTGTTGAAACTGAAATAAATCTGCAAAGACACTGTAAACGTACTTTTAGAAAACTAAAAATATTTTAAAATAATCTGTACCTTTGTGAATTTATAGGTAGATTTTTACTTAGTATTTCTTTTAAGAGCATGTAGTTATTAGATATTTAATAATGCATGTAAACCCTATTACTGCTTTGAACCCTAAAATGTTCTGAAGTGTTTTTTATTACATGATTATAGTATTTAAGACAAAAATAAGTTGTTCAGGTGGTCATTTGCACACTAGAAACAGCAAGGTTTATATATTATGCTTCTAACGTTTGTAAATATCACATACTGTAGAAGAGTGCAATAAACAGAAAAACAGACAATAAGTTAAATAATCAAAATACAAATAATTTCAAAATTCATAGCACACAGCAGTACTTAGGCCTGCCATATCACAGGCCCATTGTCCTATGTTCAAATCCCACGCCCAGCCATTGTCTGTATTGAGTTGAATGTTCTTCCAATGTCTTTTTGGGTGATTTTTTCCTACCACATCCCCAAAGGACATTCAGCTAAAGTTAACTGCCAACTCTAAATTAGCCTTGTGGACAACAAAATGGACAGTGTTGAATTTTCACATGAAGGAGTATACATGAAAATAATACATAAACTTTAAAGATAACAGCATGAAAAATGGGCATTGAATTCCAAGGACAATTAATTTTCTGTCTCACTTTTCTGAAACTTATATTTCAATTTTACAGTCAAAATGAGATGGGTTCTGTCTTGGTAGCATGAGACACAAGGCTGGGATTAACCCCAGACAGGGCGCCAGTTCATTGTTGGCTACACTTGTGATCACATACTCTCTTACTTGTGCTCAACCATTTACATTTTTGAAAAGTGAGTGGAAGCTTTACTATCAAGAGAAAACCTACACAGACATGAGAGGAAAAACAATCTCCATACAGATGGGATAGTAGCTGATATTCGAATCCAGTCTCTTGAAGTTTCACAACGGGATTATTACCCATTCTTACCGCTCTTCTGCTCCAATTAATAGTGAAATATTAATTTAATCACTGTTTACAAAGTTCCCATTGTTAAATGACTTATGGATTGAAGATAAATTGGTTGAAGACTGAATATTTGAGATTTAATTATGATCAGGATTCAGAAATTAGCCTGCAGGAAGACCTGATGAAAAAGGTGGACAAGTTTAAATAGTGGAATAATCAGTGAAAGCCCGAGATGGAGAACTGGTTGCAGAGATAACCTATAGAGTGCGATGTGGTTGGAACAATTGGGAGAAGTTATAAGGTGTATTGTGCGATGGAAGAGTCAAAGTGAGGGTTAAAGGTAAGGTTTTTAAAACAATCATAAGACTAGCAATGATGTATGGAACTTAGATATGGACAGTAAAGGGACTGCAGGAGAAGAGGTTAGATGTGGCAGAAATGAGAATGTTGAGATGGTTGTGTGGCATTAAAAAGAAGGACAGAATAAGACATGAGACAATCAGAGGTACAACAAAAGTAAGAGAGATACCTAAGAAAGTAGCGGAAAGTAGATTGAAGTGGTATAAACATGTAAGGAGGAGAGACAATTATTATATGTAGACAAAAGAGTAATGGAAATGGAAGTACAGGGGAAAATAAAGTAAAAGATGATTTAAAGGAACAGGGTCTGACTGGAGAGGAGGTGCAGGATCATGTTGTATGGAGAAGGTTGGTCGGCACATTGGCTTCACATACAAGTAGGAAGAGTTGAAAAGGAAGAAAGAGCCTATTCACTGTTTACCCTGATTAAACAATTAATTAAGGATTTACTGTATTAGATCAATGGTTTTCTATAAGTAACTTCCTGGGGCTTCCCGTGAATGCAGACCTTTACAATCAGTCTGTCATTTTTACCATTAATTGTTCTCATTGTTCCATGAGCGATCTTTTGAACCTTCTCTTTATTTTGCATTCACAAAGGTGCAGTAATGGATATTTACATTTATAAGAAACTATATTACCCGGCTTCAATAGGGACATTTTCTAAGTCATTGGGCCTAAGTTATGATGCCATTGGTTAATCGGATGTATCAGAAGTACTATTTAAATAACTAAGTACTTTTCTATATGCAATAGTTGATGCTTTTTTTTAACCAGGGACTCCTACTGGATCAGTTGTGCAAAACTGACTGTGCTCGCAG
The DNA here is from genome assembly GCF_900747795.2 of Erpetoichthys calabaricus. Lineage (NCBI taxonomy): Eukaryota > Metazoa > Chordata > Cladistia > Polypteriformes > Polypteridae > Erpetoichthys > Erpetoichthys calabaricus. The sequence continues at coordinate 77,551,872 of NC_041404.2, forward strand.
CCACAGTGCCTAGCAAGCACTTGCTAAACTAATCTTTTTTGAGCTTTGATAAGCCTTCCTTCTTTCACTTTGCTCCTTTGAATGAACTGGCACAATCCATTACTCTATGCAATCACAGTCAGTGCTGTGGCTAGAGCTTTATTAACAACAAATGTCAACAAATAATGAGGACGGAAGTACTTATTGAACTGAAGACCAATGAATAAGGGAAAGAGGTAGATCTTCAATTCAAAAAGTCCTTCACATGAGGTTTTAGGTTTCCTGTTTATGTTGTCCACTGATAATTACAGAAGTAACTATTTAACAATATTTTAGCAAAAAAAAAGCATTCGTTTTCCATGTTTTACCCTATGACTGGACAGTGGTGTTGGGAGGGAGACCTTCAAGGACCTTCAAGGACTCAAGCCCCTGAACTACGGTGCCCTACCCCAGATGTTTTTCTCCATCATATATATGACACATTGCACCCAGCCCTTGATTGTTTTATGTACCACGTATAATGAAGCCCCTGATCAAAGTTACCCTAGCATACAAATTCACACCAATACCCCAAGCAACACATGGACCCTGTTCCTCAATACCATATGCATGTCTGTGTCAGAAACCCCAATGGGGACGCCCTTCTTTTTTGTTAATGTGAGTATGAGTGAGTGTGGGCCCAAACCCCACTCACCAATTTATTCGCACTTCTTTTCTTTTTTCCATGAATATTTTTCAAATTATTTGACATTGTACAACTTTATTCACTGTTGGCTTCTATTATGTCGTATATTTCTTTCTCTTCATTCTGCCTGAAAACATGAAAGTAATTTTTTTTCTTGGCCACCACGACAAATTTCATGTGGCAAATAGTGTAGCAATGAATACATACACAAAGAAAAAATATTCAAATCTAAACCGAATCTTGCAACACTCCATTATAGATAGTTTTGACCCCGTAAGGGAAGTTTACTCACTTTATTATTACTTATTAATACCCCAGATAAAATTGAAAGATCACTGTAATACTATATCTTGAAATACTGAAACAACTAACTACAAAGCATGTATACCGCATCAAAACTGTATTGGTTCTAAGCTTTTGCCCTCAAGGATTTTATCCTGAAAGGTGTAATTATGGCCATTTGCTTTGTGATAGAGTTGGCATTAATGGTTCTTCTCATTTTCAAAGCTACAGTTCTTAAATGATGTATGGGTATGTTGTGGCAAGAGTGAAGCTTTAAGCTTTGTAGTAATCATATATCAATAGTACAGTTTGGGTTGAGTTTTCTATTCATTTACCAATCCTGCATTGCTGCATTTTTCTAGTAAACTATTATAGCTATTTTTGTATACATGTTCAATATTTAGGATCAAGAATATTTTAAAAAATAGATCAATATTCCTATACAAAGATAATCCTAAACAACCTTAAAATATCTTTTTATTCCCCACTAGATGAAGTCAAAATAACACTAAAGGATCAATACAACGAAGACGCATGCTCAGGCTTTCTGCACATTACCAAAAATGGTACTCAGGTCAGATTGAGGGGTGAAGGCCTACAAGAACAAGAGGCAAATGTGTTATGCAAAGAATTGAATTGTGGATCAGTTCTTACAATGAAAACTAGCAATTCACCAATGCCGATTCATTCAGACCAAGAGGAAATGGTTATGGACCATATTAAGTGTTTAAACAATGAATATAACTTGTGGCAGTGTGGCAAAACTTTATCTGGAAACTTCAGTCGTAACACGCCAACAATGGAAACCACGGTTTTGTGTGAAGGTAAAATATTTAATCTATCTTTCTATCCTTGCATTCATTCATTGTGAATCATCTTCTGAATTTGCTTTTTTCAAATAAACAGGGAGTTGAGGTCTTTCTTAAAGCCAATCCCAGGCAAAGAGCACACTGGACCACTTTAGATTTGATGGGTAAATTAATAGTATCTCCTTGGTAACTGGAATCCCAGGGTGAATCCCAGGAAAATCTAGAAAGATATTGGAAGATGAACACAGAGATTACCTCAGTCAGAAATCAAAGAAGACACCAAATGCTGGGGTATAATGATGTCACCCACTTTAGCCTTGCTATAGGCCAAGTAACATTTTAATTGCTGACGCCTGTCTCAAATGAAACACTCTGCCTTCAGTATTAAAGAGCATATCTAGGTTTTATTACAAAGATACAAGGCCAAATCAGACATAGTGTACAGTTAAGTTCTATTGGTGTGAAAAGGAAAGTATTGCAGCATGCAAGTAAACATCAGTTACATTTTACATGGTTTACATAGTTTTGAATAGGCTGAGCTGAATTTAACAAAATTAATTTAATATTACTCTTTATTGTACTGTATTTTCACTTGCCAAAAATCAAGAAAATTTGTTCAAGATTTTTTTATTCACAGTTTTTGCTCTCAGAGACTTCAAAATTGATTTTAAAAGAATGTCTAATTTCTTTGTGACTCTGAACTGGAGAATGTGAGAAGAATGGATCTCTAATTCTTATAAGAAATGTAGATGTAGGGATAAATAACAAATTCCAATCTAAAGCTTCCAATTTTTATTTGTCATTTTTCTCTTGTGTCCTGGGGAGTGTTACTGTATTACTTGGTTAAACACACCAGAGCAGACTTCCTTTACATGCGAAGAATGTGCTCAGCTGTTTTGAGCAGAATTCATGTTTCAGTAGCTGCATTCTTATTACCTTAGTTGTAGCTTGTGATCATAGGTGATGGTAGGAATGTAGGTTGATTGGGGTGCTTCACCTGAGACCGTAGTTCCTGCTTCCTAACAAAGCCTGCCATTCTCAAAACTCCACCAAACCATGGGGCAATCTGCCCTAGCTTCAACGCTGTTTTAAACACCAACAGCTTCACAGTCAACTGTAAACTGATACAGTGAATATCACACATTACATTTATTTTACTTTAGAAAGGCAACGAAATCATAAACAACAATGCATTCCTCAGACCTGAACAATATGTATGTTCCAAACCTCAGCTGAACTTTCAAATCTAGTCCAGAAAAATCCTAATAGATAGGAAAAGAAATTGGCCAACTTAAACAGATATAAATTAATGTTGGTAAAGTGAATACACAAAACACACTGAATAGTACAAGGTGGAGCACTGGAATTCCAAGCATTTGTAGCATTTTAGATTAGAACATTAGAACAATCTAGACAAGAACAGGCCATTCAGCCCCACAAAGCTCGCCATACTTGTCCATTTATTCCCTCGAAAATAACATCAAGTCTAATTTTGACAGTCCCTAAAATCCTGTGTGAAATTTACCCTTAAGAAATTGCCAATTGTGTCCCAGTGTTCTTGATGAGTTCATTTTAAAATAACAGTCTCAATCCACTGTACTAATTGCTTTCATAATTTTAAACACGTTTAATCTTTCTTTATAATTCATCCCCTGCAGTCCTGGAATCAGCCTAGTTGCTCTTTTCTGGACTTTTCCTAGATCTGCTATGTGATTTTTATAGCCTGGAGACCAAAACTGCACACAGTACCCCACAACAGGCCTCACCATAGCGTTATAAAGCTTATGCATAACCTTCTTGAACTTGTACTCTACATATCATGCTGTATAACCTAACCGGTTAGGTTCTTCAAGACATTACGTGGCACTCTTGCAGCAGAACTTTGGATTAATTGGAAGCTGTATAAGAACAATTTGAATATCCAGTGAACACCACATTGCAGTAGTCAATCCTACTAGAGATAAATGCATGAATTAATTTCTCAGAATCCCACTTATTTAGAAAATGCCTTATTTTCCCAAGATGGAAGAAACATGTTTTGGACAATTTTGTGATGTGCGCTTTAAATGACATGCTAGAATTAAAGATAACATCGAGATTGCAGACTGGTTCAGCAAAATTAATGGTGATTCCAACTGAGTTAAAAGATGAAAAAAACATTGTTGCAATCAGCATCATTCCCTCCAATAATTAACATCTCTGTTTTATCTGTGTTTAAAGACAAATAGTTCTCATCCATCTGCTCCTTTAATTCACTAACACAACTAATTAAAGACAACATTAGATAAAACTTCATTTGGTCTAAAAGAAAGGTATAACTGGGTGTCATCTGTGTACAAGTGAAAACTGACATTATGTTTTCTAATGATAGATCCCAGTGGAAGCATGTAAAGTGAAAACAGTAAAGGTCCCAGTACTGATCCTTGCAGTACACCATATCTCTCTTCTGTGTATAATGATGGAGTACTATCAGCACATTTCAATTTGATAAATAAGAACTAAACCAGGCAGGAACATTCCCTGTAAGCCCAATGTCTTTTTCCAGCCTGTGTAGTAAAATAGAATGGTCAATGGTATCAAACGCTGCACTTAAGTCTAACAATATAATTACAGTGGAGTTTCCTTCATCAGAGGATACAAGAATGTCGTTTACAACACACGTTAGTGCTGTTTCTGTACTATGACCAGTGCAGAAGCCAGACTGGAATTTCTTATATAAATTGCATAAGGTGTGACTGAAGCTGATTGGTGACTACTTTTTGAAGTACTTTACAGAGAAAGGGTAAATTTGATATGGGTCTATAATTATAAATATGTGTGGGTCTAGGTCTGACTTTTTAAGTACTGGTCTGATAGCTAACATTTTAGTGCATCAGGAAATGCGTTATGCAATAATGAGCTATTAATAATGCTAAATGTAGGTGCTGCAAGAACATCCTTTGCACTTTTTATTAGTTTTGTTGGCACTGGATTTGGGGAACAAGTAGTAGGTTTCATTTTAGAAATTAAAGTCACCAATTCATTTTCCTGGCTTAAAGAGACCTGACAAAGGAAGGGAAGGGGATGTTCTTATTCAATTTTTTATGTGTATAAAAGAAGAAGAAATAGGTAACTACACTGAGACGTTCATCTTTTTGTCATCTATTCCTTATAATGACATCTCTGCATTTTCAGGAAGTGCACTTGAAAATAGGTTTGAAATATGAACATATCTTTGGTTAACATTAATTGTATAACTTCACTCTCTAATTAAAGATTACAAGATTCAAACATTATGTACAAAATATTTTGCAGGGTCAAATGTACTTTTTCAGTGGTATCAGTTAGCAAAACAGGGCACTTCATACTAAGCTAAGGCATCTGAAATTCTTACCTTTGAAATTAAGTGAGGCAATAGCAATTCCACTGTTACATGGAACAGAATCTTCATATTTATTCCAGTGTTGTATTGATTCATCTATCCATTTTCTACAACTGGTCTTGATCACAGTTAAGCACATACCAGTCATCAGGCCAAAACAGAATACATTTTTAAAAAAACTTTCAAATTCTAATATTTTTAAATTGAAATTTTCAGCTACTTTACCATTTTAACATGTACCTTTCAATTTCAGAGGGATTTGAATTACACCTTTTACATTGTGGAGGCAAGCTGACAATAAGTGAACACCCAAATGGTGTGTGTCCTGAAGGGTTTACAAAGAAGGAAGGTGATAAGGTGTGCCAGAGACTACACTGTGGAAGTATGATGTCCTTCAGTACAGAAGATGTTTCTCCTCAAGAAAAACCACAAGTACTTCTAAACTGTAATCGTGAAAAGGAACTCCCAAAGTGCCTTAAACTCAAGGAATGCCCTAACAATAAATATATTACGCTCTTCTGCACATGTAAGGCAAAATTATACACAATGGTGCTCATACTTGCTCTTTATCCTTTAGCGTATTATTTTGCAAAAGGATTCCATTATTTTGAAAGATATTGTCTGGTGAGGTCAGCATGATTGTGCACACTTGTGCTGCAGACGTCCTGTGATGGCTAGTGAGGGATAGATAAAGGATGTGCATAGCAAGCAAACATTAGGCAAGAACTGAACCAAAATCACAGGTATACATTTTAAACCTGCATGTGCTGAGTAGTAAATTTAATCTGCCCAGTTTCGGGTCATAGGGAGCAAGTGATTATGATAGCATCAATGGGTGTTAGACAAGAAGCAACCTGCTGCTGCCCATAACATATGGCATATGCATGGAAATAGAGGTTAAGCATGAACACAGCTTGCAATCAATAAATGAACAAATGTTTTAGGTAATCATTTAGTTTTATTCTGTTTAAAGTTTAGTAAGCTAGTACAGATGTTTCAACATAGGCAGACTGGTAACACAGAGCTAGCATTCCTGACTCACGGCACTAGGTCTTCATGGAGTTTGCAGGTTCTCCCTCTGCAAGTTCATTGCATTCTATGTGTGCTTAATCTCTCCTTCCAAGTGCGTGCATGCAGCAGCAGGCAAGGTCTTTGAATGCTGGAAATGTGCTAGTAATACTTCTAAATTAACAAAACATACTTAATTCTTCATGTGACGTGAAGTAAAATTACATCTATCCCCTTTTCCCATGTCCAATAAGAGCCCCTGAACAGTAAAATAACTACCCCTCTAGAGTGAATAATTACTTTAAAACTAAAATGATACTTTATTGATAGGTCTCTATTAGTAGATTGCAGGCAACATGATTGTTTCTGCTTGGCTTTGTAATTGAGCCTTGCAAAGGACTGGTGTACAATCTACCATATCTGCTTCTTGCTTTATACCCAGTTCTGCTGCGATAATCACTGGCTCTCAGTTACCCTAAACTCGGCAGAATGAATTTACTCCTCAGCATATGCAAGATTAAATGTATATCTTTGACTTTTGTTCAGTTCTTGTCACTTGACTGTATGTATGCTCTTAATCTGTCCCTCACTAACCATCACAAGACGTCCGGAGCATGCACAGGATATCAACTGCACCAAGCAATATCTTTATGAAATAAAACAATAATTATTGCCAGATAATGCAATACTTTTGTAAAATAACTCAATACCTTTTTAAAATAATGCAATTTATTATTATTTTTATTTTTTTATGTGGCAGGAATAAGCTTCTGTACAATAACATAAAGCATAACATACGAAAGAAAAGGGGAACAAACTGACACACATATAAACTATTAAGTGCAGTTCCAGGATGTTCAGGAAACTTACCGGAATCTTACTGTGAACTGTAGTTATCTTACAAGTATAGAAGGCCAACCTAGCCACATAATTATCACAAAATTCAAAGCACAAAAGATTTAATCGATTACATTTATTAAATCAAATTCTTACACAAAAATTAAATCATACTCATGTGTACTATGAACTGCAAAAGTAAGCATTAGCAAACCTGTAAACTCATAAAAAGTGGACAAGTGCTTACATTTCTCTCAGAACAGACCAACAAAAGTTGTGAATCCAGTGACAAAGCTAAAAGTTGAATCCCCTGTGTGAATTTTTTTCTGTGTTGATTACAGATTACCAAACTATAAACACGGGAGTACCAGTGCTACTTACTACAGCTCTCTCGATTGGCCCCATCCTGCTCCTTGCAGGCATTGTACTCCTTGTGCTTTGGCTAAGGAGACGTAGAAAGCAGAAACAACCAGGTAACATGCTCTGTGGTTTTTTCTTTATTGTCCAATGAATACATTTGTTTTTAATAAATATTGAAACTCCTTTTGTTAAACAACTATTGAAATTAACCAGACACTGTGTAAGATTTTTAAAGATGTGTATGCTTAATTTAAATTCCTCGGTATGAAATATACACATTACACTTAATGTATTTTTCCTGAAAAACAGGTTGTTCTTTTGACACCCTACTATTAGTGCACACATTTAAAAGAGCAAGCAAAAAAAATATAATTTGAACATTAAAGAGAATAAGCGCTTAGCTTGATTTTTAATTATACCATAACTCTAAATGGTCCATTGTTTTGCTGCATTAGCCTGTAACTAGAAAATATACTTTATTGCTATAACAACATCAGTTGCATGGTAATTTATACGGTTTTGTCATACAAACAAAACATTACTACAAAAATACAACAAAAAGAAAACCGTTATCATTATTCTCAAACAATTTAATATTCATTTAATTGCCAATAGAAGACAGTAAAGGCCAAGATAGTTAAGCTCATACATCTACAACATAAGGATAAATCCTGCTCTTGATTAAACAAAGATGTTTACCAGATGTGGTATGTGATCTGAATGGCTTTACATTTCAGAGTGCAAAAGCTGAATAAATTCAAACTGGAGAGATGGCAGCTAATTATTTTAGAAACGATGCACACCACTATCTATAGGTGCTTCATGGTCTGGTCAAAAAGATAGCCAAAACACTTTCAGTAATGCACTTGTAGGAAGTGGTCAATGCCTCTTATGACACTACAAATTTATTTACTTATTTAGGGAAGAACAACCCATAGTGAGTTTTTTTACCCTTAACAGATCCCTCATGTTAGACTACTGGAAATTCTGGCAAGTTCTTGCTTATGTAGAAAACTTCATGCCTGACTTTTCTCATTCTCTCTTCCTTTTGTTCTCTAAAAACCTGCCTTGGGATGTTTGCACTTGAAAAAGATTTTTTTTAATCTTTGAAAGCATTCTCATATAGCATCTGAGATTAAATAAATCACTTTTCCTAACATAACGTTCTTAAGTTTAAGGAGGTTGTAGTCTGTCCTGGCATAGATCACATGACAAGAACCATTCCTGGATTTTGTGCTATCCCTGGGCCTGTCCATGCATGCACATGAACACTCAGACAGGATCAATTTGGAATTCACAATTAGACTAACAAACATTAAACAAGTTTAGGGATTTATGAAGGAAAACCAGAATGTTTAGAGGAACATCCATGCAGACATACAGACAATGTGGAAATTCTGCACAGGCAACAACCAGCCATTTGATCTAAAAACATGGTCCTGGATCTGTGTGGCAGTAACACTAACCACTCTGTTGTTTTTTTGCAATACAAGAGTTTACTTTTTTATATGTTTATATATATGAGGTAAATATGTAAGAAAATGTAAATATAGCTCAAACTAATCCATCCACTCATAAAATCACAGTGATCTATGGATTACTGATTACTTTAAAGCAGCTTTAGTTTTCAAAGAGCACTGCAAAGGAGGGAGAGAGAAAAAATATTTTTGGGGACAGGAATATGTGGAAACAAAAGAGACCACCAGGGGACCGTAAACCTTGTATTTATAGGGTAGTAGAACAAATCCAGAAAGAGAGAGAGGACCATCAGAAGAAGTTCCACACATGGTATTACAGAAACAACAGTCCTCTAGTGGTGTTAAACCCAGCATGTGCATTGGCTTCGCCAGAAGCGCTTTAGACAGAGGTTCCAGCCCAAGGGTGGGTGAAAGTACAGTATATCATGACAGCTATGAGGCAAGTGACTTATAACAAGACACGTGAAAAACTCACAGAGAAAGAGAGAGAAAGAGATGGCGATAGAAATACTAATTCTAGGAAGGGAAAGTTATACCCTAACACCACCAAAGCTGAGATCTGTTGGTTTCATTTATCAAATCAGCAAGCAAATGACACTGTTGAAGTAGCTTTCTGTGGCAAGGCTGTAAAATATAACAACATTTCCAGGTACCTAGGTGTAACACTTGATAGAGCTTTAATGTTCAAACAACATCTTATGGATGTAGGCAGGAATCTGAGAGCACACAATAATATCATGATGAAATTTGCCAGGACATCATGGGGTGTGACAACTCTCCATGGTGGAGTACTACACACCTGTTTGGACATATACTGCATATGTTAGGAAAGTTGATGCTCAGTTACACCAAAGGATGGAACAAATAAGAGGAAATATATAGAAAACACCCATCTGGTGGCTTCCGGTATTAGTTAATATTCTACCACCAGATCTTCAACACTCTGCTGTTCTAGGTAAAGAATATAATAAAATCCTAATAAATGAGAAGTTACCAGTCCATCAGGTTATTCCACGTATCACACAAGAGTATCAAAGCTAAAATCAAAACAATCTGCCATCAAGTCTGCAAAGGAAATAGTAGAGGAATGGATCATATTTGAATATCCTACTCAACACGTGGATTTGGTGGCTTTAATCTCTTACAAAAATAAAATACATTTAAAATTGTTTTTCTTCAAAATATATTGCTGCCATTATGCATATATTTTAAAATATGTTACAATATACAGTACTTCAAGGATAAATATATTGCAATATATCACAGTATACTGAAATATATTGCAAAACATGTATATTATTTTTATATATTTCAATATTTTTTCAAAATTTTAAATATATATTTCTCAATACATTTAAAGTAGTAGGAATAAAACAGTGTGAAGCATATAATTTACAACATTTTTTTAAATATACTATGAATTCTGTTTATAATACACTATACTATACACTATAATACACTATATACACAGTATATAGGTTTGAGCTATTTTATGTAGTATATAGTTATAAACCATTCATCCATCCATCCATTATCTAACCTGCTATATCCTAACTACAGGGTCACGGGGGTCTGCTGGAGTCAATCTCAGCAAACACAGGGCGCAAGGCAGGAAACAAACCCCAGGCAGGGCACCAGCCCACCGCAGGGTGCACACACACACACACACACACACACACACACACGCACGCACGCACACACACACACACACACACACACACACACACACACACACACACACACGCACGCACACCAGGGCCAATTTAGAATCGCCAATACACCTTTCCTGCATGTCTTTGGACTATGGGAGGAAACCGGAGCACCCGGAGGAAACCCACACAGACACAGGGAGAACATGCAAACTCCACGCAGGGAGGATCCGGGAAGCGAACCCGGGTCTCCTAACTGCGAGGAAGCAGTGCTACCACTGTGCCACCGTGCCACCCCATTTATGGCATCTTTGATTTCTTTGATGATTCAGCTTTTGGCAATTTGCATAATTTGTGATACTTTTTACACATTCATCAAACTAATGCTATTACTGTTCAAAATTAAAAAATATTTTAAGATTATATAAATGAACAGTTTAATTTCTATCTTCAGTCTGTCTTGGTTATATGTTACTCATAGAGCTAGTTTTAGAAGGCATCATGTGAAGCTCATAGTCTGACTCACTATAGCATCCATCTTATCTGAAGAAATAGAGGCATTCAAAGAAATTATACAAGGATTCAAAAAGACCACTTCATATATTTAGGCAGAAACTTCTCTTTGACTAAATATCTACTATCATCTTTTAATGTATGTTTCTTATGTCAGCAGAAAATACAGATAAAAGGTTTTCAATACAAAATGGTAGTTTATCTGACTATGAAGATATTGAAGATGGCTTTCCTGATGAACTTCCTATGGTGCGGCAAGGATTAGGTAGGTGGCACCTTTGCTCTGTTAAGCATTTCAATGATAAGTTTTTTAAAAAAATATACCAAATATATTGTATAAGAAGTAAGCATTTTAGTTGTTTTTCACTATTATCCTTTTAGGACAAGCGCAGTATAAAACACACACACTGTAATATTTGAGATCCCCTCAAACATAACAGACTATTTCAGTTTTACACAGCATAGGAGTCAAAAGGTGTTTAAAGAGTTAAAAAGTGCAAAACCTTTGGTTTATATCGTTAATTAAATTTTCCTCTGGTCTTGTGTGATTAGAGAGTGCCGTCTTTTATGTAAGCAATTTTTCAACCCTTTATATATATATATATATTTTTTTTTTTTTTGTTTTTAAAGATTCTGTAGAGAATCAGCCAGATTTAACACAGAAAGAGAAACTTGAAAAATCAAGCCTCAGTGCCAACGGCTCATACTTGTGTAAGTTTTTTTATGACCTCTACATGTTTTTTCTTAATGGCTTTTCCACAGATTCAATTATTGTATGTGCTTATATAGTCATTGCAATCAATCTATTAATGATAGGAAAAAGTAAATTTTTTTTCACTAAGTAGGTTTTCTGTTTTGGAAACAATAGACTTTTTTAAAAGTGATTTTTATTTAGCTTGAACTGGTGATATAAGTATTGTTTACTAGGTATGCTGCTCTTTAGATCAGTTGTATACATCTGTGAATAGATAAAGTAGAAAAGAGAAGCTAAGGAATTCATGGCAGAGTTTAGTATGAATAAAACACTGTAAGAGAAACAAAGGACAATTTTAAAGAGTTTGGGGTACCAGCCTGCTAACCCTTTATAACTGGATTGTAAAACAAAAAGAAAATATGCAATAATTGTGGAGACACCTTTCCAGAGCTTCCGGTTTTCAGTCCTTTCGGCAGAAAGAGGCGGGTTCAAGTGGATGGCACCGGAAGTGATGTCAGTTACAGCTATCAATCATACGGTCTACAAAGGGAAGAAAAGAGAAAGGCATTAGGACACAGCGTCAACCCCTGGTGTGGTGGTAGAATTACCATGACCAGAACCCTTCAGCTGTTCTCTATGGGCATGCGTGTGACAAAACTAAAAAAAAGCCCTCTAGACCATGCATACAATACACTTTAAGCCTACATCATGACTAACCACTCCTAGCTTGATAACTTTATTATTATTGTTAATTTATTAGAACAAATCCATGTTATATGTTTTAAATGGTTATTTCTACTGTGAAATCCATGATAAGAGTATTAGAACAATTTAGATGAGAACTGACCATTCCATCCAAAAAGTTTGTCAATCCTATTCACCTAATTTCTCCAAAATGACACTAAACAAAGTTTTTTAGGTGCCCAAAGGGTTAAAAGTGAGTTCCATTCCTGTCTTAATGCAGTTTTGTGTGTAAGTGGGATCTTGCACTGAAAATGGCAGTATTATCGATCCATCCATCTAATTTCAAACCTGCTTATCCTGAACAGGGCCGTGGGGACAATTGAACCCATCCCAGGAAGCATCAACCTCCAAGCAGGAGAAGCAAAATTACTGTATTTTAAATTACAAAACACAAAAGGTTTAAACTAAAATGAACCATAGATATGTATAGTATGTTGTCCTTATGCTTAAACATCCTAAAGTTTTTGATTGAGACAGAGAACCTCATAGAGTTGAAAAAGGCATAATGATGGCATGAAAACCCACCATTTACTGATGACTGATCCCTCAGCAGGGATGTGCTATCTTTATTAAAGGATCGCTAAAGGGGTCAATTTGTTTCTCCCTGAAATGGCAAAGCTTGAATGTGTATTTTAAATGCAGAGAATTACCTACAACACGTTCTGCCTCTCTTTGGCTAAACAGAAAGCTGCCTATCCAGATGCTTACCTATGAGCTTATTGTGCATCTTTGCATGTTACTGGACACATTCAGTGACACATGCTGACTTTGCTGAGAGATTTCTGAGTGTCACCTCCCCTCCCAGCAGCAAATACCCCCTGAAACAGCACAGCTGGGACTCGTATTTAGGACACTGAGAATTACAAGCAGTGAACTTTACTCATCCAGCTACATAGCCAGCTTTTTACCTGTGACTGAGCTAACTGCTGGTACTGACAATTTAATTTTAGTAGCACAAGTGCACAAAATTATATAATGGTTGAAAATGCTAACAAAGTCTGCATCATGCAGTACTGTTCCTCACAATTAGTGATGACTGTTAGTATCCATCCATGTGAAAAATTGTCTTTTGTAAGTAAAAAAATGGAGTGTCATAGATGAATATTAATTGAATTCTACACTGTAGTATTCTGAGTCCATAACATCTGTTCAGAAACACACACTGAATCAACAAACTAATTAAGAATGCAGACACAATTTTGGGATGCACATTTGACCCACTGGTCGAGTAGTAGTGAAGATAAGAATAGAGTCAAAATGGATGGCTATTATAAGCAATGCCCTAGAGCTTCTGTAATACCAAAATTTTCCATTGGCACAAATAGAGTACAATCTATTGTAAAGGACAATTTTGTTGCTTTGTGTACTCATTTGTATCTTGCCATAAACCAAGACCTGCTTGTGCATTACTGGGTAACTTTTCTATAATTCTCTTTGTGAAGAAAATCTTTCTGATATTAGTGAGAAATCTGCCTTTAACAAGTTTCCATTTGTGTTTCTCTGTTCTTGTTTGAGAATGTATCTTTAAGAAACAGCTGGGATCTACCATAATAAATCCCTTCATAATATTAAACAATTCAGTCATGTCTCCTCTTACTCTCCCCTTGTTTAAACCAAAGCATTTCAGTTTCTTCCGTCTTTTCTCATTATTCATACCTTGCAGTCCTAGAGTCAATCCAGTCACAACTCTGGACTTTCTCTAGCACTGCCTTGTCTGTTTTGTAATTTGGAGAGCAAAATGCACCTCTCCGATTGTATGCTGTTGTTGGTTCCTCACAGAATTTCAACACATTATTGAAACACAATCTCCATGTCTAAATTCAAGCTAACTCTAAAACACAATACTCTAGCTGAAGCCTCACACGTGTGTTGTACAGCTTAATCATAGCCTCCCTTGACTTGCACTCAATGACCTAAGCCTACAGTGTATAATTTAACTTTCTATTAACCTTCTTAATTGCTTCTGTGTGCTTCCTGGAAGTAGAAAATGAAGAGTTCACTATGACTCTTTGGTCCTTCTCATATGGTGTTCTTTGAAGTTCTGAACCTTCCATTCTGTATTCAGATCTAACATTCCTACTTTCTACAAGTAATACTTTACATTCATTACATAATGTTTCATTTGCCACTACTCTGCCCAAGATGTATTTAGACTAGATCCCTCTGTAATTATTTGGCTGACCCTTTATTACTTGGTTTTCTGCCTATTTTAAGTGCTATATGTACATTTATGTACATTTAACCAGTTGGTGATTTATATTCTTAGCAAAATCATTTATGTACTGTATATTAAAAAGAGTAGTGACACAAGAACTAATCCTGTGGGACACAACTTTAATGTTACCTAACTCAGAAAAAGTTCCTCATTCCATAACTCCCCACCTTCAGTTCCAACTGTTTTATTTTTATCCTTAACCTTTCCTGTGGGAAATTATAAATATTTGCTGAAAATCAATATAAATAATATCACATGCACCTCTCTGATTGTATGCTGTTGTTGGTTCCTCACGGAATTTAAACACATCATTGAAACACAATCTCCATGTTTAAAACTATTCACTAATACACCAGTTTTTGCCTTGTGATGCGTGATCTTTGCCTTAATAATTGCTTCCATTAATTTATCCATGATGAATACTCCGCCTTTCAAAAACTTAAGGCCAGAAAACTTATTTTGACATGTTGTCTCTTGTGTTCTGACATTTTGCTCAGTGTTTGACACTGATGGGGAAATGGAGAAGAGAGTGGAACAGAAGGATACTGCAAAGGGGTCTCAGGAATATATTGCTATGAATGAGACAGCTTTTGACCAGGAAACACAGTTAGATGAGGATGGTAAGTAATCCACCACCATAGAGAGCAAAGGTTATTTACAAGGAGTATTAAACAATGTGGTTATTTTCTTTATGACATCAAGAAATATGTTTTGCTGTTTAAAAAAAAAACTTGTTACATGCTGAAATGTTATCTTTATATATAATATGCTACCATGGCTGTCTGTTTGTCTGTCCAGGATTTTAAATCACCTGTAGCTCCCAAACCATTTGACCTATTGACCTGAAATTTGGTACACATATACTATGTGACCTCTACTATCCGCTTTCAGGGTGATGATTGACCTCCAAGGTTATTCCTCTTTTTATTTTTATTTTATTTTATTTTATTGTAGAATCAACTCTCGACAGCAGCCAACAGGGCTGCCATGCGGCACATGCATACGGGCGCAGTTCTCATCCATACCACCTTCGCCGTCACTTCCCCTACCTCTTCATATCTTAAATCATTCTTAAGGCAGATTGAAGACTTAAGTGCCATCTTAAGTGAAAAATTAAGGAAAATGTACTAAGTAATTGCAACACAAACACTGACTTAATCGGTTTTAACATGAAAAGATGCTGATAAAAGAAGAGAAGAAGCGGGGCGCTAGGGTGGAGAAATGAAGAGCTGCTCAGAAAGCAGCAAGCGCATCAACCTCTAAGCAAAGGAATGCTAAACATACAGAGAAAGAAAGAGGATGAAAACTATGTATGTTCAAGTCAAGTGTATTCACTGCACGTTATTGTGCAGTGCGCCGTTACTTTTATATGAATAATGATGAAGCTGACGTTACTTTGCAAATCAGCTTTCCAGTGTAATCTTACATAAACACTAAATATACACACTCAAATACAAACTTGGATGTGTTTACAAAGTGGTACCAGACATTCATCATGATTCTTTTCAAATGAGAAAGAGGATTTCCTTACACGTGACATGCTAATAAACACTTCACGCGTTCTAAAATTATTATAGCCATGTTAACAAATCAGTCAAACTAAATTTGTTGGTATGTATCATTTCTCAGACTGAATCAAACTATTTGAACAGTAACCTTAATAACAGTAATTCTAACCCTAACAATGAAATAAACTGAAACAAAACAAAATTATTAAACGAAACAATTTCACTGTTGCCGAAGATACTTTGTATTGTACAGCCTTGTATTATTGTGAAATTTGTGACACTTTCCAGGAATATTTTTTGGGGTCATCTACTCCCGCTATTGAAGATTAGCATACACATACACAGAGATCCTATCCAGGCAAACTCTTTTGGTTATTTATATACCACTAACCAACCAAATAATGTTTTACTTTTACTGCAGTAGTTCTAATTATTGAAGAGCAACCTCAATAGAAATTGATAAAACCTGTGGGCAAAAAAAGTGGCAGTTTTGCCCACACTTGGTGCCCTTTTATTATTTCAATCATTCTAGATAAAAGACAAACTGTAGAGAATATAAAACCAACATGGTTTTTATTAATGTGCAATAATACCAAAGAGAAAAAAAATACATAATAAAACATATAGCAAAGTCTAGTTGTACATTTAGAAAATCTTACTGTGACACAACAGTATTGCGCACTGTGTACACAATCATAAATGTCAATAGGTATATGTTGTCCTGGGTGGCTTTTGCTTTAGTGATCAGTGTTATTCATAGTTTATGTTTTCTGACATCCAAATCAGATGGTCTTACGCCTCTAGATCTCTGACGTCACTTCATATGTTGCCTTTTTGGTCATTTTCTTCTGTTTTGGTCCTTCGAATGAGCCATTTTTAGGTTAAAATGCACACACTGGGTTTTGGGACATTTAACACATCTGATTGGCTATATTGCTGTTGTGAGAAATATCTCTGATCAAAGTGTTTGATCTTTGAAGTACCTTTGCATTTCTTCTGTTTTCAAGCTGTAAACTAATTCTCTAATTTCTAGTGCTATGGTGTGAATCCTTTTGCTGATTACAATTTAATTAAAACAGATTTTGTGGCATCTGTACTTATTTCCTATTCCCGAGTCATAAATTAATTCGAAAAGAAACCAACTGGAGTAAATGCATAAATTACTAGTATGAAGCAAATTAATATTTAAAATGCCTGTAAATAATGTCCTGTAAATTTTGTTCATCCTGGTTCATTTGAGCAAAATAATTACAACTTAATATACACAGTGTGCAATTCAGAAATTGAAGATTTTCCACATTAGGACAGGCATCTTTATACATTTTTGTGTGTACTGCTGTCTAATAGGTGACAACCAGATGTCTTTGGAGTTGCAGTTACAGGATGATTATGATGATGTGGACTGCATCAACATTTCGGAGCAAAACCGTTCCTCACCACAGTTGATTGATGGAAATGAAGAAGGGGAGCAATAAATTCAGACAAATTACAGGGAAAAAGAAGATCAAGGTGGGAATCAATTGGCTCTTCTTAATGTCTAGCAGTTGAGCCAGATACAACGTTGAAAGGCAACAGAAAACCAGCTGAACACAGAGATACTGGATGAATGCAAGCAGAAAATGTTGAGCTATGCAAATATGTGAAATTTATTGCTCCATACTATAGTCAAATTTGCTTATTCCATTTCACTGTAAAATATACATTATATCTGTAAAATATTTTAGGAGGAATAGCATTTTTTATAAAAGTTAACCATTTTTTTGGTGTATAATGTCTTTGTGAAACTCATCAAATATAACAATCTGGATGTCAATATCTTTTAAATAATATTTATATACAATAGATGCTTTTGAATTTTTACAGTAAAAAGTTTACAGTATCTGATTTCAACATGAGAGACTGAATGTGTAGCACCACAACAATTTCTCTCTGTGAATCAGAAAACATTTATTTTATACACCTATAGCAATATAGCTTTGATTGTAACTTGAAGCAAATTTGATTGTATTTGTTAAAGCTTATAAAATCTCAAGGACAGTGAGCTTGCTTTTTTAAGTTGGTTTTTGAATAATTTCAAATCAGGATGTAATAAATTGCCATTGTATAAAAATCTAAAATCTACATCAAAATCTACACCCATTTCTTCAGCCTTGCCTTCCCAGTTCAGCAAGATGCTGACTGCAAGGCTTACTGTATCATCATCCTGCCTTTGTCTGCACCTCTCACTTTGATTTGTTTCAAAACAATCACATTGAAAAGGTTGTGATACAGTATATCAGTATTTTGGCTTTCATTCACAACTTGTTCACTGAGTCTCTTGAGACTGAGTTCATTTGGTTTTCTGCAGCAGAATTGTCTTACTTTTGGTTAGTATTTTAACCTTTCTACAGTTTTCTCTCTCACCGTTATGAATTTTGACCAGTGCATAATTGAGTGCTGGTTACCATTTTGTTCATGTTTGCTTAATTTAGTTATTCATCTGCTTTTGATTATGTTTTTCTGTCTTTCATTTTTTTTCAAGTTTCACATTTTTAATTCTTGATGACTATGACTCCATGCTCTTTAGCAGTTGGAATCATATTGACAGAGTCTCTTTTTAACTTTATTGCCCTTTTGAAAGATTGAGTTGAATCCACAGTTTCAGGCAAAAATCTCCACAGTCTGGAAAGGAACTGTAGACCATGACTGGAGACTATCAGTTTTGTTAGGCCATGCATATCAAATAGATAGTCATAGATTCCTTGTTCAAAGAAAGTTTTTTTAGGAGCACAAAGTCTTTGAAAAACAGTTAACAATACTATAATACATGTGAAAAAACCAAGGCCTACTAGGTGAAGGAATGGCTGTAATAGGCCTAACAGACAACCAGAGGCTGGTTTAATCTACTACAGACTTAAGAAGCATACAGGTAGTTTCAATTTCTCTGGACAAACTATGTTAGGCTACTAAAATGACTCTTAATAAACTCTTGAGTATGTGAGATACCTGGATGACCAAGGTATAAAGAGTCATGGCCCCAAAATAGTACTTATTTTTTACAGTCCCCTGGGACAAATATAACTCCTGGGGGTTTATACTTGGAGACAGTAATTTGTGAGGTTTCACAAACATATGGTTCTTTGAGAGTCTCTGATTCCTCAGTCATATTAATGCCTAAAAACTTATTTTCAGAAGAATAAAATGCTGTTCTCAACCTGGTTCATCAAACTGTTGTGAAAGGACATCTGTCTTTTGAGTTTTGTCTTTTTCTCTATAAGAAATTATAAAATTAAACTACAAAAGTATGCCCCTTAGCCCTATATTTGAAGCATCTACTTCTACAATAAATGGTAAAGACACATCTGGATGTTTAAGAATATGGGCTGTGGTAAATGCTTCTTTTCAGCTTTTCAAATGCCATTTGAGAATCTTTTTTCCAACAGAATCTGAATGTACTTTTCATAAAAAAATCACTAAAATGCTTAATTACAATTGTTTGTGAATCCTATGACTCTCTGAACCTATTTGACTAAGACAGACACCTTGCACTGCATGATTGCTTTAATTTTAGGATTGTCCATACTTACCCCTAAATGAGAAATATGGTATCCCAGGAAAAGAACACAGCATTTTTGAAATTTGCATTTCCATAATTTTGCAAACAAATCATTCTCGCCAAGATGATTAAAAAACCTACAGAATGTGTAAAATGTGGGTTTCCAATACCTTTTAAAAAAATTGAGATAACATCAATGTACACTAAAACATTAATACTCACTAGATTAAGGATAATACCTGTCATGAAATCTTGAAAAGCTGTGGGAGCATTAATCAATCCATAAGTCATTCCAAAGTTAGTCTCTTGTGAGCTAAACGTATAATGCATACATATGGAGACAACCATGAATGAATTTTTCTTAAAACAGTTCTGTGAACAATTGGACTTCTCACTGAGGGTCACATTTCTATACCAATCCAATGCCTTATGAAGGCAGTGTTCAAAGTAGGGTGGTGATTTTGAACTGCAACGATCAGAGGTGCTCTTTTTAACCTTGTCCAACAGAGAGCAAGCTTCTGATTATGATAAACTGTCCAACAACTCTCCTAAAAAGACCCCTATTAAACATATAAATGTGTGTTACAAGTGCAGAGAGCACACTGCACAAGCTAAAAATAAATATAACCTGTTAGAGGTTAGGAGAGGTTAGGAGCATGCGCTGATACAGCACGTTGCCTCACCCACCACATGACAAACCACCTCAGGATCCCCGTTTAGGACCTGTTGCAAGGGAGAAATCTTTCTGTTCGCTCTTATACATTGTAATTCAAAGACAACAATGGACTAGTAGTAGAAGTGAATGATCTGTTATTGCAAGCATTGTGTGTTCAACTACGATGATAGTCTAGATAGATAGATAGATAGATAGATAGATAGATAGATAGATAGATAGATAGATAGATAGATAGATAGATAGATAGATAGATAGATAGATAGATAGATAGATAGATAGATAGATAGATAGATAGATACTTTATTAATCCCAAGGGGAAATTCACATACTGCAGCAGCATACTTATACAAAAAGGAGTCAATTGAAAGAACTGGCTGCTATATTCTTCTATGTTTTTGAAAATATGGCTCACAAAATGTGCATTTATTGTAAACAATGTGTTACATCCATTCTAAAGGCAGTGAACAGGATTGCTATTAAGAGAGTTGATAATGAAGTGCAACAAGAGATGCAGATTTGCTGCACAGCATCTACTTTATGAATGCACATTTAAATGAATAACTAAAGAAAGTTAACATTGCAATCTAATTGGAAATGCAAACATGCAATGCCAGAACAGCTGCAGCGTTTTAACACTTAGTATTTCCATAGACCATAATACTTATCTAGACTCTCTTCACTGTTGTGACATATGCAATAATCAAAATGACTGAAGGACATTGTAGCATACAGAAGCACTTCTCAAAGCGTAGAGCCAACTAGCTGTAGTGGTCTTCTCTGTTACAATGCTCATTAAAATACACAGATTAATCATTAAGCTTCAGCTACCTTGTGCTACTGAGCTTCTTATTTCTCTCAGCATCAAGTCTTTTGTTCAGTTCTTCTTACTCTCTTTCTGAACCTCAGAAGTTAAAAAGTGCATGAACTGGAGAAATTAGGGGGAGTGAGTTTTAGGAAGAAGCTCTGTTGGCATAGCTTTTGCAATTCTGGATTTCTCCACTGTTCATTACAAACATTTTAACAAATTGTCCCTAGATGTGCATTCTGTTCTAGAATTACGTTTGGTCCCACAAGATTATTATTAAGTATACATAATGCCCATTTGTGGTGCTAAACACAAATTTTCATTTGTCACCTGTACAGATACAAATTAGATAATAAGGTGATTCTTAAATCTACCTTAGTAAATACTATTGAGCATCTGATCTGATTTAACAGTTGGATATATATGGGTAATTATTCTTTAATGTGATTTTTTATGCTTCCTTACAAAGTCTTAGTAAATTATCTTTATTCTACACAAATAAAAAGTTAGCCTAAATGGGGCTAGAAGACAGCCTAATAAATGTGTTGTCTAAGATGTCCTTGGTGTACTTCTCCATTTCTTGAGTTTCTGTGTGATAATGCATACATTGTTCCTTTTGGGGGCGCCACGGTGGTGCAGTGGGTAGCACTGCTGCCTCGCAGTTGGGAGACCTGGGGACCTGGGTTCGCTTCCCGGGTTCTTCCTACGTGGAGTTTGCATGTCTCCCTGTGCGTGGGTTTCCTCTGGGTGCTCCGGTTTCCTCCCACAGTCCAAAGACATGGATTGGCGATTCTAAATTGGCCCTAGTGTGTGCATGGTGTGTGGGTGTGTTTGTGTGTGTCCTGCAGTGGGTTGGCACCCTGCCCGGGATTGGTTCCTGCCTTGTGCCCTGTGTTTGCTGGAATTGTCTCCAGCAGACCCCCGTGACCCTGTGTTTGGATTCAGCGGGTTGGAAGATGGATGGATGTTCCTTTTGGTGAGGGTGCATCTGGTAATAATTCTGTTTACTGAAGATATCTTTAAAATCTGTATATTCAAAACACAGGGTTTTAATGACATAAATATATTCAGATTGTGACTTAATACATGTAAGTGATTTCTGAAAACCAAGCTTCTAGATATTCTGATACCTAATTTATGTATAGGTAGGTCAAATATATTATTGCTTTAAATGCATGACTAAAGAAATGTAATGTTGAGGAGTATAGGCAATTAAAAAATGCAGCATACGACCGTTCATGTAGCTTGCCCGAGAGTAAAGAAATAATAAAGGCAATTTTTGCCTAATCATTTTATAAGTTAATGGTTGCTAGGAAAACACTAAATGGCACTAATTGAGGAAACCCCTATAGAAATCTGGGTGTAATAAAGCAAGTTCTGTAAATGAAGCACTTACTTCATGGGGAGCTTGTCCTAAACTTTCCATTTGTTGTAATAAGGTACCAAACTACAAAATAAGTTGTTGACCAGTAGAAGAAAGTTCATGTAGTTGTCTTTACAGTGCTTTCTGGTCATACTGAATTGCTTAATTTTGGCAAACTCAGGGTCACTCATTTTATTTATAATCCAGCCTTTTAGTTTGCTTAGGTAGATAACTTAAACCCAAGCCAGACAAAAATTTATTATAATCATTTTGAGATAATGGATCAGGAGGAAGAACAAGCAAGGAAAAATAGTAGTCTGCAAACAAAAATCAAGTGACCAAAACAAAAGACACCAATTGTGAGTCAAAGAACAACAACTAGACTTGTTCCCTAATACTCTTTCAGAAACTGACAAAGTTTAGTTTAGTCTTTTATATTAATTCCAAAGCTTGGATAGAGGGTGCAACACATTTCCATCTTTTATAAGAAATGGTAAATGATGTTGTGAATTACAATGGCAGAGATCGTGAGACTGGCAACAGTTCTGTCTCCATAAATAAAAGTTGGTGCGGCACCATGAAACATACACAAAATGGTAGCATCTGTGTTCAGAATAACAAATTGTGGTGAGGAGATGTTATTAAAAGTATCATTAAAATGAACCAAATGTCCCAAAACAAAATAATTCTTGGTAACTAAACTATTGTCATGCTCCAAATTTAAATAAATGAGACTTATAACAGGGTTGCTAATATAAAACTGGCTAATCAATGCTGAGTAGAGTTCTAGCTTTTGGTCTGAGAAGACTATAGTTTAAAGGTTATCCCACAATTTAAAGTCACTCAGAGTATATTTTCATTAGATATGTGTGATATTATTTTGCATTCTTCTTTAAACATTACAAAGGTTTTGATGTGAGATTGTTACTACAAGATATGTTAATGACAATCACAAGACATTCCACATCTAATTCATTAGATGCAAGTGTGATTATGTAGCCAAAAGCTTGGTGGACCTACTGACCATTTAATGTGGAAGCCTCTGGAACAAGAAATTTTAAGACAAACTTATTGAATAAATGTGCCTGCAGATTTCAGGTCATTGTACATAAAGCTTTATCATTTCATACTAATGTTCATATTTTGAAATATTTTAACAAAGTAAATGTGGTAGTTTTATGCATGTAAAATGCTGGGTTGTAACTGATACTAAAATAAATTTCTTAATCACAATTGTCAAAGATCTTGAGTTTGAATACGCTGGTTTGTCATATGAATTGGTGTGTAATTACAAATTATTTGAAAAGAATAAGATAAAGGCATTGTGAATCTATATTAAATATACTGCTTGTAAATTGAGGTGATGAAGCTTTAAACATATGTAACAATGTAACAAAATAATTTAATCACAGCAGAATGTCTTTGGACTGTCATAAAGACTTTGATGAAGTAATGCATGAGAGGCTAATCAAGGGGTGAGCTTTTGGAAAGATGTGAGCACATGGGTTCAAAATGCAATTGTTAATAATGAAAGGAACTTATACTGAATTAATGAAAATGGTGTCCCTTGTGGGTCTGTGTAGGGACAGTTTTTTTGTATGAAAAATATTCATTTTAGCTTATTGTGTTATGTACAGCGGTACAATTAAATCATTACCTGCATGGTCACTCTCAAATAAAAATATACAATCTCTCTATATATAAAAAATCCAACGTCTGTCTGTCTGTTTGTCTGTATGTCCGCTTTTCACAAAAGAACTACTTAATAGATTCAGATCGGGTTTTTTTCTATAATTTGCTTGAACATTCCGGTACATTTTGCGACTTCTCTCATTGTATTATAGTTTATAGTTCGGTTGCAGCACCGATTTATTTGTGCAAATCTGAGAGAAAGACTGCGGGCCGAGTGGAGGCGGAGGCAGGGCCCTCCTCACTCACTCACCAGCCTCCGTTCGAGTCGCTCTACCTCTCACCACATTTGGAGTGTACCTGGCCTCGGCTTAGCTAGCGATACTTGCTTGTTCAGCAGACATTATCATCTAGAGATTGTTAAAGAGTAATGTTTGACGTTTTTGAGAGAGAAATCACAGCTATGTGTGTTTTAGAGGGTACCTGCTCATTGGCAGAGATATCACGGCCACGTGTTTTCTCCCCACATGGGGGATGCTCTCCTATTAGAGCTGAACACGATCAGATACAGTGGCAACGTTTGACATAGGAGATTACCTATCTAACGTCTGGCCAGAGATACCTTGCAATCTTTTTAAATTTTTGGCAAAGAGATCACAGCTACATTCTCACCTCTGATAGCAAAACCAAAAATATTGTATATCAAGAAGCCCTCAGATACGAAAGCTATCAATACAACTTCTTCTTAATACAAATTAATACATTTTTTAAAAAAATTTTTATTGATTTTTAAAGTTTGTCCTGTTTCAGTACTATGCGGGCAGAGCCACAGGGGAGACCTAGTCTTAAATAAAAAAAGCAGGAATAGCCTACTAAGAGCATCATACCCCTTTACAAATGTAAAGGTATAATGTAAGCATTTCAACCAATCATAGAAAGCCATTGTTCAAAAGTTATTACATAAAACTAAAAGTTGTTTAAGTCTGCAAGATATTTCAATATGCAACATATAGAAACACTTGGAGATGATGCACATCTGGGTGAATTATTATATATGCTGGAGTAAGCAAAATTATGACAAATGACTTGCAATAAATTAAGATAAGACATTTGAGTGATGAAACTAATTGTGAGTAAATATTGCATATAGAAAATGGAAAAGCTGCATTAAATATAATTGCATAGAGATCAAAAGTATGACTTACTAGAAAGACTTAGGAGACCTCAAATTCTCATCACTACCAATAGTCAATTTATGAAATTTTACAGAATGATGTGGTGTCAGAATGTCCTTTTTTCACTGTCAAGAAGCATCAGAACCCACCTGAGTAATTTCTTAACTGTGTCCCATCTACAGTATCTATTGTTTGTCTCTGTTACTATGTATCAAGAAAAAAAATAAATGCAGCAGTTTAGTAATTCCAAGTTACCTAACAATCATATTAATTAAAATTTAGAAGTAAAACACTGCCTAAACTAAAAACCAAGCAGAATCTAATGTAATGAATACAATAAAATACCTTTCTAAGTTAATAAAAGTGGTAAATTAAATTTTGAAAATATGTAAAGTGCCTAAGGAATGTAAAACTCAAGAGGCTTGAAAAGTAAACTCTGTCCTTAGTAACTTAAGCTGCTTTAAAATTTCAAAGAGATGAAACATTCTGGTGGATATTCAGAATCATACATACTAATCTTTTCCAATGGATCTTCCTTTATGGTCTTGTTTCACCTATTTATTTTATCAAATTGATGCACTTCTGACCTTCTGTGTAATTTTAGATGAATCATCTTCAGATCTGAAGAAAGTGGTCAATGGGACATAAAAACCAGTGAATTGTTTAATTCACATTTTAAAAGAGGATTGTTTTGAATTTTGAATTTCTCCTTGGGATTAATAAAGTATCTATCTATCTATCTATCTATCTATCTATCTATCTATCTATCTATCTATCTATCTATCTATCTATCTATCTATCTATCTATCTATCTATCTATCTATCTATCTATCTATCTATCTATCTATCTTTTAAACAGAAGAAGAATCTCTTTACAGTATTTAATACGGTTTTCATCATAGTAATGATCAGCTTAATTCTTTTTCCATCTCAAATGATGAGAATACAAGTAAAAACCTCTGAAGTGCTAAAGTTTAGATACATTATGGAGGTCTCAGGTCTGTGTGTGACATTCCCTCTTTGGTCAAATGCCAATGTATGCAGAGATCTAAAAAAGGAATGCACTGTGATTTCAGAAGAACCAGTTGGCGATACATGGAAAGTGCTTTTGCTGCTGTTCATCAAACTTTGATTTGTACAAATATAGTTTGATTTACAGCACGAGAAGCCCTTTTCAACTGTCAAGAAGCCTCACGTCAAAGAATACCAACTTGTCTGTGTGTGCTAGAGAGAGTGTTACAATGCCCATTTTTAGGGTTGCCCAGATGACAGCTGGATGTTAAGGTTATAAATGGCAATTACAGTTACACAGGATGGGGACTGAAGAGAATAAAGGAATGTCCAAACTGATAACTATAGTGCAAATCAGATGGGGGCAGCTGGGGTCAGTTAGCCCTTTAGGTTCTATCAGTGCCTCAGAACTAACTGGGTATACCCCAGCAAATGAGAAGCCCTTGAGCACTATTGGGCTTCAGTGGAACTCTTCAAGACCAGCAGGTGGCAAGTTAAATAGTTTGCCTCCCAATACAGGAGGCCAAGAGAGCAGATGACACAATGTAGACCTGGTTCTTCAAGGGTTCAAGTGGGCAAATATCCTGTGTGCTGTTAAAGAGCAGTGCAGGGTAGTGGAATCAGATTTTTTAGGCCCTCTTTGATACCAGAAGTGAAAATGAGAAATTTTCAGAAGAAAACTTTTGTAAAAGTTGAAGACCATTCTCTACTATATCACTACTGGGCCAAGAGTCTGAATAAGCAAGTTAGTAAAGGCTCATGGGTAGAAAAGAATTGAGGCCAGAAGAGACAAAATAGAAAGAGAAAAGAGGGAGGGGAGTGGAGGCAGCATTTCTTTTCTGATTTTATCAGGTTTGAAAATGGAGAAGCCATCCCTTCTAGTAACCATGAAGCCTTGTGAAAGGGAGGCCCAGAAGGTACGTAACATTTTATTTTAGTTTCCGTTTAATTTATTTGTGTTGTCACTTCTTAATTGATCCATTGATATTACTTTAACTAAACCTTTTATGTTACACATATCAGTGACTTTCAAACTTCATTCTAGTCAGAGAGAACTCTAATATTAAAAGTAACATGTATGTTAGTGCACTTATGACTTATTTAATAGGGAGCTCCTATCCAATCATAAACCTTATGTCATAATATAGCTTTTTTTTGCCAAACTATGTGCCTGTTCTTAAACACATTGATAAATTCCTTCTTCTGTATTGTTCTCCAAAGACTAGAGCTTCAGTTCAGTATTGTGGAAGTTTATGTGACTTCCGACAAGACAGTATAGTAGGTTCCAAGTAAGTTACACAATTAGTAAAAATGCAATAAAAATATATGTGTTTATAAAATAATTAAGTAATGTATTGTTTTCAGTAGTGTCCACATAACACTGTAAATTCTGTCCTTGTATGGCAATCTGAATGTTAAATATGAAGCAAAAAAATAGATTTTTTTACAAGATGTGTTGAAACATAATGTCTTAACACGATGAATAATCCCTAAATGCACACTAAGAGAAAAGGACATTGACACAGATACTGTGGTCTTGGAACAGTTAGAAGACCTGTTTCAGGGGATCTCAGCTTCAAACAAGTCAACTTGTGTTTTGCATAAGTAGCACAGGCAAGAAGTCTGAGGTTTGCAATATAAAGTATTATATAAGCAACACATGAATCTGCTTAACTTCTAATTAGTTTCAGTAAATCATTATTCCATGATAACAAGACAATCACGAGGCCAGTCCAGATTCTTCTAAGAAATAACAGACTTAAAGCGAACAGTGAGGCTATCAAAGCTGAGGGATGTCAAGAGTGATCTACAAAAACAGTGTTTTCAGTAAACACATGCGCCATGAGTTTGTTATACTCTTTGCCTCTTTTTAAAGTAACAAAATGTCTTTAAGACAGTTTATTGCCTGCACATTCATTACAATCAGAATTTGACCAAGCTGCACCTGTCCTAGGGCCATCTCTTGATCTTATTGTGTTCTCCTGTGCTTTTCATGCCTTTTATATTGTAGTGACGGATGACACTGACGTCCCAGGAGGCTCTGCGGTGCTACAGCTAAAATTAAACAGTTAATTATGATTTAATTTATGTTGTATATTAAAATAGTTCTTGTGTTTAATGTTGGGTTGTAGCTTTTGGTAACGTGAGTGTTTTATTAAAGTTTAAAGGGGAGGTTGGAGTTTGCCTACCACCACTTATCAATGCTGCCTGGTGTATGAGTCCGGGTATCGGGACTAAAGAGGTGATGCTGAAGTTGAGTATTGCCATTTTGTAGTGATCACGTTACTTGAATGTACAACTCTACCAGTATTAAAAGAAAACTTGTTTTTTTATACATTGAGTGCGTCCATGTGTCGCAAAACCTTTCACCTTGAGCTTGATTTCCCAGCTCCAGTTTCTAATGCTAATGACATGAACTCCAGCCTTTGAAATAAAAGTTGCAATCCAACTCCTTTCTGCCTTTTTGGGAAGATTATTTTGTTTGGTTTGTGGAAAACCTTTTCTGTTTCTATGAATTATCCCACATGTACCCCCTTTTTATCTTTGCAAAGAGATGGACTTGTGTAGAAGTTGTCAAATTATTTTCTTCCAAGTAATAGGAAGTCCAACAGTGACATTACTGAGTCATAACTTAGTCAATTTCTTGTTAAAAGGTCACTTTTACCTTCATAAACAAAAATGTTCCAAGTATAACCTCAAGAGTATCTGCAACTAAAACACTTTATAGTCCCATTTTTTGGGTTTCTCTTCCATGGCATTTGAAGCAACCATTCTCTCATCAGTTGAGATTAGTCTCTTCCAGGTTGGATGGATGTTGTATGTGACTGAAGAATCTGTTAGCAAAGAAACGTTATCTTGAAGAGATAATCATACCTCTTTGTTCACTTCCCTCTTGCATTTTCCTCATCTTCATCATGATCACAAAGGTGAAGGCTCCAAGATTTTGTCATAAACCTGTTCCTTTTCCTGGCTAATTAAGGAAAATGGTAAATTATAACCTAGCGTTTTGCTCTAGTAGTCAGATACTTGCTTTAATTTGATGATGCCCATATACAAAACAGTTGTAATTGGTTGGAATTTATTTATTTTTTTCATATAATATGCATTTTTTGTGCAGAATTATTTGTGTTAACTACAATAGTGTTGACAGCAGTAAAAGTAAAGAATAGCTGGAAAAGCTGAAGTGGAGAGTACAGGTATGATTGGTCATCAGAAGCTATAGACCTGGGATAAAGTCCTTTTATAGTTCACTCGGAAGTGCTCCAGGTGCTTGATTACTGAGTTCCGGCTGCACTTCCGGGTGTGATGAATATGCTGCCCACCTGGACTCAGGAGTCCCAAACACAGCACCTCCTGGCGGTGCCTGTGGGACCCAACAGGGCTGCACCCAACTCCAATTCCCATGGAGCCCTGTGGGAAACCGAGGCACCGCTCCAACCCAGGGGGGGAAGCCATCTAGCGTTCAGGGGGAGGTATTGCACTGTCCAGGGCTGTTCCCCCTGAATACAGTGTGCAGGGGCATCCCGGCTGGGCATGGACCCCAGCCGGCTGCCACACTGGAACAATAAAGGCACTCCTATATTAACAAAGCTCCGATACAAAATCCAAGGTGAAGTCAAAATAAAGAGCAAAGTGGTCAAATATCCAGCAAAACACAAAAACAACAAGGCACATTAAAATCACAAGAAATACTCACCATTCCCTAGCACTGATGAACCACAAGGAATTCTGAGTTGCCCCACCTTTTTAGGCTGAGACCAGTACATTGCAATGATGGGCAAGTGGCCTTACAGCTTGGGGGACCAGCTACAAAACACATTGGATATACAGTAACACAGGCATAAATGGCAAAGCAGTTAATTAACAAAAGTATAAGCATAAATAAACAACACACAAAAATGAAAAAAGGGCATGAAAAAAAGAAACTGAACCCAAGCAAGAGGAGCAGCCATGGCAGAATTATAACGGGGAGCCATGATGCTAATATCAGCTGTAAAAGGTGCTATATAGCACCCGACCCGGCACAGACTTTTTATTTATCTTCAGCCGTGGGGCACGCCTTCCCCGTGTCCCACTGGCCCAACACAGTCCCACAAGCACTTAAATTGCACACAAACCACACTACTTTTCACCTCAGCACCACCACTCCTCCTTAGGCTTAGTCCTCTTCCTCCCGACTCTGGCTCTCTCGAGTGGTGGTGGCTGGCCTTTTTATACCCCACCCGGATGTAGTCCAGGTGCTTGGTCACCTGGGCCTAATTGCATTTCCGGGTGGGGCTGAGGAATTGACCAGCCAGGCTGGTAAGTCCACGCAGCTCCCCCTGGCGGCCATCCAAGCCCCCAACCAGGCTCTGGAGGACTCCATGTCCCATGGAGCCTTGCGCCAGGTTGGGGAATCATCCACCAGGGAGGCTGCCACCAAGCGTCCCGGGGGAGGTACTGAGCTGCCCATGCTGGCTCCCCCGGAATGGATGCAGTAGGGGCGTCCCTGCCGGGCATGGGACCCGGCTGTCCTTCACACAGCTTTTAAGTTAGCATTCTTGCTACTGAATTTTAAACAAGCTACAGTCAATTTAAAGCTCTTCTTGGTAATCATAATAGAGGTGCATTACAATAATCTAGTAAGTTAAAAAAACAAATGCATGTGTTAATAGTTTTAGCATCTTGGAATGTAATAAAAAATAAAATATATACTATATTTCTTAAATGAAAAAAGGCAGTTTTGGTAATATGGTTATTATGTCATCCAAAAAATTAGCTCCAAATTCATGATAACACCTACCTGTTTTTCTTCTAACTTGACCTACAAGGCAAGGGGCCTCATGTATAACAGCATGCATAGAATTCACACTAAAACAAGGCGTACGTACAAAAGTGTAAATGTGCGTATGCACAAAAAAACTTCCACACCCTTCCACTCCATAAATCTTGTTGAGTACGAAATGTAATGCACGTGCATGCTCCTGCCGCCCCACCCTGACTCCTCCCAGAATTTTGTATATTTTAATATCCATCCATCCATCCATTTTCCAACCCGCTGAATCCGAACACAGGGTCACGGGGGTCTGCTGGAGCCAATCCCAGCCAACACAGGGCACAAGGCAGGAAACAATCCTGGGCAGGGTGCCAACCCACCGCAGGACACACACAAACACACCCACACACCAAGCACACACTAGGGCCAATTTAGAATCACCAATCCACCTAACCTGCATGTCTTTGGACTGTGAGAGGAAACCGGAGCGCCCGGAGGAAACCCACGCAGACACGGGGAGAACATGCAAACTCCACGCAGGGAGGACCCGGGAATCGAACCCAGGTCCCCAGATCTCCCAACTGCGAGGCAGCAGCGCTACCCACTGCGCCACCGTGCCGCCCATATTTTAATATGCAAATCAATATAAATATCACCTTCTGTTCAGTGTTTGGTTAAATGTCAAATGCAAAAGCACATGAAAAAAAATGAATTTCAGCGAATGCAAAGTGGAGGCAAGGAAAAACGTGTTGGCTTACGCAGTAATATTAGCAACAAAAACGTGTCAGAGACACTCGAAAGTTCAAGTTCCTGAAAGTCGCACAGTGCCCGAAATAAAAAAAGAAGTGGTCAGATATAACAGTCAATGTGAAAAGGCGAGTTGCAGCCCACCGTCTGTTTATTCTGTTTCAGACAATATTACAAAAGCTGACCCTCGTGCGATGGTCAGGCGATAATGGTGATGCTGTGCCAAGCACATCTTCAGGTGCTGGTTACACACACACACCTCTGCTTCGGAAGTTACCGGGCAACCATCTGGCTGTGTGCAGAACATAGCGGAACATAGACCACTATAAAAACAATCATTTTCAGTGGACAAATATTCCCATGTAACAGATAAAATCAGTGTTTTGTTGTACCAGTGTAGGGTTTTATGAAAGATTTAACATGCCCAGCATACTGTGGGCATGCACTTATTTTTCTCTCATGTTTTCTTACCATTGAATTAATAGCACATATAAAATTTTGACCTCACCAATTTAATAATACAAAAATGTGGGATGGCAAATTGCCATTAAATAACATATGACCTTCAAGCAAAAAAAAAAAGTTACAACTGTTTAATTTAGGCACAAGTTCTAATTAAGAACAGTGCCCTCCGTAGTGTTTGGAATCAAGACATGTTTTTCCTTGATTTACTCCTCTGCTCCACAGTTTAAAATTACAAATTTAACAATTCAGATTGCACATGGTACACTTTCATTTAAGGGTATTTGCATACATTTCAGTCACACCATGTAGAAATTACATTTTTATACATGGTCCTCCTATTTCAAGACACCATTAAGAGGGTCTTGTGGACAGACAAGACAAAGATGAACCTGTATGAAAGTGATGGAAAGAGCTGAATGTGGAGACGAAAAGGAAATGCCCAAGATCCAACAAAATGATGGCTTGGGTATCTATTGCTGCCACAGGTACTGGCACACTTGTCTTCATTGTCTGACAACATGGACTCAACACAATACGGCCAAAAATCACTGTTTATATAATCATTTCTTATCATCCTGACCTTGCTCAAACCAGCTCATTTGCTGTTCCCTTCTGACTCCCTCCTGCACCTGGCTAGCTGTCTTCTCTTCATGGGAACCATTATTATCTCCTGACTTCCTTCTGCAGCTGGCCACTGGTATTTTTACTGTCTATTGTTCATCTTTATTTTCTGCTTTGCTTATTTTTGGTTGGCCTTGGGCAGGCAGATGTTCCTTCTCTTCCATTCTTGAGCTTTCTCTATCTTATCATTTCCTTTCCTTGCCTTCAAGTTAGTTTATACAAAGGGGCTCCGCCCCCTGCTCGCTTCGCTCGCCTACCCCCGGTGTTGGGTAACCCGAAATACATTGATGAATGTATGAGATATATTGGAGAGTAAAGGTGTAGATGACGAACAAAGGACGTATATTCATTAATCCTAATGAATGTTCACTAATAGTGGACTCATTACAGAATGCGTTGTCAGCTAATTGACGGAATTGTTTAGCGGCCGTCTGTTGTTCCTTTCTTTGCCGTTTATCTATTGACTCCGCTGTTTGAGAGGCGCGTTGTAGGCGCCAACGTTCATTAGTCGAGCACTGTCGTTTTGAACCCGTGCCTGCTTTGCTTCCACGGTTTGAGACGCACATTGTAGGCGTCTACGTTCATTGTATCTGTCCATGCGGGCCCGTGTTTGTAGCTCCGTTAGTCGAGCTGTTTGGTTTTGGAGCCAATACAGGTTTGCTTCCACGGTTTCAGACACGCTTTTTGTAGCTCCGTTAGTGGAGCTGTATAGTTTTGGAGCCATGATCGTGACTCCATTAGTTCTCCGTTGTTTACCGTTAGTAATATGAATAATTGCACTTACTGTTAATACGGAGCATTTTCTGTGGTTGTACTGTTAATATTGCATCACTGTAATGTGATTCACTTATGCTGTATAGTTTGGACGTGTGAGGATGACGTACGTTCAATACGGAGCGTTCGTTTATTCTTATTACAGTTTGGTCGTGTGAGGATGACGCACGTTTAAAATGGAGCGTTCGTTTATTCTTATTACGCGTTGTAGGCGCCTTCGGCTTTCGTACTAACTCGCGCCTTCCGTACTATGATGCTGTGTATGGTGGACCTTTGTGGACTCCATACTTTTTCCCGTTTCATTCTGGGGCGGGGGGCTGAATCCTCTTTTTTGTGTGGCTGTGTCGTTACCTATGGGCACGTTGCCTCATTTCTTATTTATGTTAGTTGAGCTCCTTTGTTTTTGAGCTGTGACGCGTTTTAGGCGCTTATTTACGTTAGTTGAGCTAATATTATACCTCTGGTGCCGTGTGTGTGTTTCATGTGGTAGTCATTGTAGGCGCATGCACCCTCCGTACTATCTCGGGTTTGACTATGCTGTGTTTTGTGGACATTTGGGGACACCATACTCTCTCCGGTTTGATTGTGGGGCGGGACGCCGAAGCCTGTTGTGTTTGTTTTGTCGGTGAGTACTCATATTATTGTATTACTGTAATGTGATGATTCACATATGCTGTGGAATCCGTATCTCTGGGGCTTCTGTACCATCTCAGGGGTCTGCCTGCGGTGTGTTAGACGCACGTTGTAGGCGCACGCACCTTCCGTACTATGTCGGGTTTGACTATGCTGTGTAGTGTGGACGGTTAGGGTTCCGTATTGTCTGTGCTCATTGCTTTATTTCGTATTTCCGTTAGTTGAGCTGTCGGCGCCTGCACACTATGTCTCCTGCGTCCATGGGCATGCCATGTAGCTGCATCCATATCCGGTTTATTCTCGGTTAGTAATATGGATTGGTGGCCAAAGCTAAGCTTTAATTAGAAAGAAATATGGCATGTGCCTTTATTTAACCATTTACTTGGCAGGCCTGACTTGTATTAATATCTGCACTAAGGTTAATGCTTATATATTTTTCTATATTTATTTATTCTTATACATGAATATACTAATTCATCTTGACCTCATTAGTAACAATGCCTTTGCTGTCTATTCTGACTCACAACTCCAGCTGGCTTCTCACGTGCCTACCATGAACATCAACATTTTCTGTATTTCGTCATTGGTATCATTCCTTGCTTCCTGGCCTTCAGACAACAGGTGTTCTTCTTATTCCCCCTTCTTTTGTCCTCAAGTAGTTTCTGTATGTCATTCTCTTCCTGCTCCATCTTTCTAAGTTTCCCAATATTGGTAATTTTGCTTCAAGCTTAACTAAAAAATGCAATATGACTAATGTCTTTATTTAACTATTTGCTTGACATATCTTATTTGCTTGACATGTCTAATTTATGCTAAATCTAATGCTTCAGAAGTTGTTAATTACTTTTATGTCTATTTATGGTAATACATAAATTATTATTTTCCATAGGGATATGCAACAAACTATGACTACTTTTAGATACCTGCCATTGCTATGTCCAAAATGCTATGGTGTCCTGAAATGGGGGGGCCACATATAATAGGTGTTGTCATTTCTACATAGTGTAACTGAAATGTATGCA
Organism: Erpetoichthys calabaricus; assembly: GCF_900747795.2. Taxonomy (NCBI): domain Eukaryota; kingdom Metazoa; phylum Chordata; class Cladistia; order Polypteriformes; family Polypteridae; genus Erpetoichthys; species Erpetoichthys calabaricus. Next base: position 77,587,206 of record NC_041404.2, read on the forward strand.
AATAATCTTAAATTAAAGTCTATAATGGGCACTTTAGTCACATCTGAATTGTATGATTTGCAGTTTTAAACAGTGGAGCAGAGGAGTACATCAATAAAAATGTGTCTTTGTCCAAAACATCATGGAGGGCAGTACAACACTGTTGATTGGACTACAATATATAAAACATTAATGTCACATTGTTTAGAAAGAATTCAAGTTTAAGGATAGAGGGAAAAATGCAAAAAAAAAAAAACAAGAAGAAAACACTATAATAACTAAAGATATCTCACATCCTCATTATTACTGTAGTTTGTCTTTCACCATTCTTTTTAACTACACTGTAAAAAAACATTTTTTGCAGGAAACTGTACAATATTTTCCTGTTGTTCCAAATAACTGATATCCATCCATCTTCTAACCCGCTGAATCCGAACACAGGGTCACAGGAGCCAATCCCAGCCAACACAGGGCACAAGGCAGGAAACAATCCTGGGCAGGGTGCCAACCCACCACAGGACACACACAAACACACACTAGGGCCAATTCGCCAATCCACCTAACCTGCATGTCTTTGGACTGTGGGAGGAAACCGGAGCACCCAGAGGAAACCCACACAGACACGGGGAGAACATGCAAACTCCACGCAGGGCGGACTTGGGAAGCGAACCCGGGTCTCCTAACTGCGAGGCAGCAGCGCTACCACTGCGCCACCGTGCCGCCCAGTAACTGATATGTTCTTGTATTAAAACAGTATTGAAATGCAGTTTAAAATTTCCTTTGTTATTTAACAGATTTGGTCTGTCACAATAAAATACAAAGATATCTGACAATCATTTTCTATATTTAAAAAAAAAACATGAAATACCTCTAAAATCAAAGTATTTCTAATTACATCTTTAAGTGGCGAAAGACTGTTAATTCACAGATACTCCTTGTATTTGCAAAGTAAAGTCCTGTTGAGAAAACATGTTTTACACATATTAACAGCTTTTAAAAACTTCAAATCAGTACTGAAACCCTAAAAGCAGGCAGATATCTCATAAAGATGTCACTTACATTCTCCCATCATCACCCAGCTGAACACTTTTGCCAGACCACAGAGAGCATAAAAGGTTCTTTTTACTAGTGTGTTTCTGTTTACAATTTTTTCATATTAAGTTTCATGTTTGTCTTCACCTTAGTTCATTCTCGCCAAGTTCCACATGATTCCAAATCAATGAATAGAATGCATTTCAAATATCAAAAGATCCAGCAGTGGGAAGCGTAAACTGGAACATCTTGTAAAGCTGTGCATTGCTATAATTGTGAAAAAGAAAGTTTTCAATGAATGTGTATCAATTTCAATGACCTGTTTCTTATTTTTTTTTTATTAAGAATGTTTAGAATTTGGCTTGGGAAAAATAATAAAAAATAATATGCAATCCATTAAAACTTATTTGTGTTCTTTAACATGCAAGATGCATGCATTTGAAATTAAAAACAAAAAAAAAATAATAAGATTAGCAATGTGGAAACTTGGGTTTGTGTCCCGGGCATTCCCTGCATAGAGTTAGCATGTCCGTGTGGGTTTCCTCCAGGTGCTTTACCTTGAACCTGATACTTGATGCTCATGGTATTGTACAGAGACAATAAAGGTATCTTGCATCTTGATGGGATAGACTCCAGGATTCCTGCTTAGGTTAAGTGACATGTCATTTTCTAACCTACTTAATCCAAACCAGGGTTGATTGGAGGTGGCATTGGCCTATCTAGGCTAACAGGCAGGAACAAACCCTGGACAGAGTGCCAGTTGATCACAAGGATGAAAAAATTACTCACCAAACCCAGACAAGGGCCAATTTAGTGTCGCCAGTTCACCTGACCTCATCTCCTTGTGCTGTAACCTTGTCGTGGTGGAGAGGCTTACGTGCTTCCAAGACCCTAAGAGCAATGCTGGGAGGAGCCTTGGCTCCTAGTAGGTCCAACCTTACCAGATTGGTCTTAGGCAAGTAGCCAGACAGCACACTGGTCCTCCAGGTTGGGGGTTGGGCGTGGCACTAACAATGCCACACTGTAAAATAGTTACAGTTACAGAAACTACAATGAGCAAATCCATCGACAGCAGGCCCATAACAGTTCTCCACCACTATGGCAGTATGACCACCCCTGATGAAAGCTGAAAGGAAGTCTGGGGTGCAATGGGAGGATTTCTTGAGCCGAAGACCAAGATCCGCCTGGGAGCATGGAATGTCCGAACCTTGTTCGAGACCTCCAAGGCAGCACAAGTCCTCAATGAAATGAAGAGATACTACCTGGACATCCTGGGGATTAGTGAAAGTCACTGGAAGGGCTCCAAACGCCAAGCCATGAGAGCGCCCATACACATGGAGTAGCCATCATAATCTCCAAAGAGAAAGCTAAAACCCTGCTGGAGTGGGAACCAGTAAGTGAAAGGCTGATCAGAGTGCACCTCAACTCCAAGTTCTGCAAATTCACCATCTTGCAGTGCTATGCACCAACAAATGAGGCGGAGGAGAGGCCAAAGAGGACTGGTATGAACAGCTCCAAATGGTGGTCTCTAAGGTACCCCAACACGACATACTCTTGATAACTGGCGACATGAATGCCAAAGTGGGAACCGACAATTCCAACTATGAGAGGGCAATGGGGAAACATGGGCATGGCACTAGAAACAACAATGGTGAACGCCTTGTTGATTTCTGTTTGAACAACAACCTTGTTATTGGTGGAACTATTTTTCCACACAATAACATCCATAATCTCACATGGAAGTCACTTGATGGAAGAACTACCAACCAGATTGACCACATTATAATCAATGGAAAGTGGCGCAGGTCATTACAAGACGTGAGAGCATATTGAGGTGCAGATGCCTACAGTGATCACTACCTGCTTGTTGCCACCATCAAGCTCAAGCTGAAGAGGTCGACACCACAAGGCCAACGGCAGAAGGTGTTAGATATTGTAAAGCTCCATTATCCAAAGGAAAATAAGGAATTCGTGCTGGAACTGAGGAACTGTTTTAGCACATTAGATGCTACCCTTGCAACAGAAGAGCCCTCTGTAAATCACAAATGGAACATCATTAAAAACATATACTTTGAAACAGCAGAAAAAGTCTTAGGCTATAAACAGAGAGGTGTCAAAGAATGGATATCCGCTAAGACATGGCAGAAAATTGAGGAGAGAAAACAGATAAAAGCAAAGCTATTGAGTCTTAAGTCCCAACAACTCATTGAAAAAGCTGAGCTGTCCTATAAAAACAAGGACAAAGAAGTGAAGAGGAGTGCAAGGAGAGATAAGAGGACCTTTACAGAAAGCCTGGCAAAGGAAGCAGAGAAGGCCGCAGCCTTGGGGAATCTGGGGTCTGTATATAGGATCACCAAACGTCTCTGTGGAAATCACACAAGCCAAAGTACCCACATTAGGGATAAGAACGGCAATATTTGCTCATCAGAGCGAGAGCAAGCAGCCAGATGGGTACAGTGCTCAATCACCCTGAGCCAGAACAACCTGCCAACAACAGACTACATCCTGGATATCAACATCAATCCCCCTGACCTTTCCGACGTTAAAACTGCCATTCTATCCCTAAAGAGTGGCAAGGCATGTGGCTTGGATGCAATCCATGCGGAAATGCTGAAGGCCGATATTTTAACATCAACTAAAGTCCTTACTGATCTCTTCCAAAACATCTGGAACCAAAAACTGTGACAACTGGAGAGGAATCAGCCTTCTGTCCATCCCAAGCAAAGTGTTCTGCAGAGTCCTCCTTAACAGAATGGAGCCAGCTATTGCCTCCAAACTTAGACAAGAACAAGCAGGCTTTAGGAAAAGAAGAGGATGTATAGACCAGATCTTTGCACTGCGAAACATCCTAGAGCAGTGCTTAGAATGGAACACACCCCTGTACATCAACTTTTTTGATTTTAAGAAAGCATTTGATAGTGTCCATCGTAACACTCTTTGGAAGATACTCCAGCACTACGGAATCCCAAATAAGATAATTACAATCATAAAAATCTTCTATGAAAAATTTGAGTGTAGTGTCCTTATGGGCAACACTCTTACTGAATGGTTCCCTGTACAGTCCAGAGTGAGACAAGCGTGCATTATCTCTCGCATCCTCTTCCTATTTGCAATAGACTGGACCACAACCAATACAATAGCAGACAAACCCAGAGGTATCTAATGGACCCTGTCCTCTCAATTGGAAGACCTGGACTTTGCAGATGATGTTGCTCTTCTTTCAACAAACCACTCTAACATGCAATTGAAAACTGACAGGTTTCATAAATATGCCAAACAGGCCGGACTTAATATCAACACCTCCAAAACCCAAGTGATGTGCATAAACTCCATCCCCACAGCACCCATCCAGGTAAATGGAGCACCACTCGAGTTTGTGGAGGACTTTACCTACCTTGGCAGCCTTATCAGCAAGGACAGCGCTGTCCATAAAGACATTAGAGCAAGGCTGGGAAAGGCTCAGGGCGCCTTTTCCCAACTCCGTTCTATCTGGAGGTCTAAACAATACAGCCTAAAAACAAAGATGCTCCTGTACAACAGCAACGTAAAGTCTGTCCTCCTGTATGGTTCAGAGTATTGGCGTGTGGTCAGTACAATACAATACAATACAGTTTATTTTTGTATAGCCCAAAATCACACAGGAAGTGCCGCAATGGGCTTTAACAGGCCCTGCCTCTTGACAGCCCCCCAGCCTTGACTCTCTAAGAAGACAAGGAAAAACTCCCAAAAAAACCTAGTAGGGAAAAATGGAAGAAACCTTGGGAAAGGCAGTTCTAAGAGAGACCCCTTTCCAGGTAAGTTGGACATGCAGTGGATGTCAAAAGAAGGGGGTCAATACAATACAATACACAGAACAGAACAAATCCTCAATAAAAATAAAAAATAAAAATTTTTTAGAAGTACGGAGCAGAATTTAACAGTAGATTATATCACATAGGGCGGCACAGTGGCGCAGTAGGTAGCGCTGCTGCCTCGCAGTTGGGAGACCTGGGTTCACTTCCCGGGTCCTCCCTGCGTGGAGTTTGCATGTTCTCCCCGTGTCTGCGTGGGTTTCCTCCGGGCGCTCCGGTTTCCTCCCACAGTCCAAAGACATGCTGGTTAGGTGGATTGGCGATTCTAAATTGGCCCTAGTGTATGCTTGGTGTGTGGGTGTGTTTGTGTGTGTCCTGCGGTGGGTTGGCACCCTGCCCGGGATTGGTTCCTGCCTTGTGCCCTGTGTTGGCTGGGATTGGCTCCAGCAGACCCCCGTGACCCTGTGTTCGGATTCAGCGGGTTGGAAAATGGATGGATGGATTATATCACATAATAAGATTTGGATAATTTTAGACTCCTGGAGACCTCATCCATCAAGCTGCCTCCCCCATTTGGCCATTCCACGGCTGAAACAGTGTTGGGCCAGCCAATCCGATGAAAGGACCCCTTTTTCTCACGATTCCTGCGATCCTCCTTCAGGGATGACTTTAGCTTAGGCAGGCAAAACAACTTGGCAGGTGGGCCGTGGCACCAAGTGCCACATTTGAGTACCAAGAAGAGAAACAGAATAGGTGAGGGTTAGTATCCAATTCTAACTATCATGTTACTTATGTTTTAGTGCTAATGACTTGTCACAGGTGTCTGGTCACACTTATAGGTAATCTAACTTAGACACCATTAAAATATCCGACTACGCCACCCAGTTTTATTAAGAGACTGGGAACTCCTGAAATTTACCAATAATAGCACACAGGTTTCTTTAAATTGGGTGGTGAGTAAACACACAATGAAAGACACAACAGTAATTTCAGAAAAAAGCAACAGTAAGTTCTATTGTACAAGACAATATAAGGTACATTAAAAAGATAAACGAACATAACAGAACCTAAACATATTAGGAATTAATTTCCTTTTTTTAAAAGGAAAATACACAGTCCACACTCTAAAAGTCCGTAAAAACAAGAATTGGAGGATACAACCTTTAGTGGTGCAGAGTCCAAGTTGCTCACTGTGTTACCCCAACAATTCAACTGTCCATGGATGCACTCTGTTCCCCGGACACTCGTTCCCCTACAGAAGTTGTGTTAAATTGTTGACTCCCTGTCAGCGTCTCTTCGTTGTTCCTTTTTCTTCCACTCTGGGCTCCTTGTATTGCTGGGACCTAGGCACGCCTCATTTCTCGTCTGTCAGCTTTGCTGGGTCCTTTCATGCAGATTCCCTCTCTCGCTGAACCCACATCCGGCGTCTCTTTGTGGAGCTGTCTCTTCTTCCCTGGAAGTGTTGCCGTCCTTGTGCCTCACATCGTGCCAGCCAGGTACCCTTGTCTGCCTGCGAGCCCCTGTGCCCTGTCCGAGTGTCTTGGCAGCGTTTCCTGTGGACTCTCCTTTCTGCCTTCTGCTGGCCAGGAGTTTATATTTACTTCAGACCCTGCTGTTGTCAGTCCTGGACAAACAGTTTAATCAATGGCACATCTAAATTGCCTGGGTTTAACAAATAATAAAAACACAAGTTAACAAAATGTATGGTTACCAAACATTAATAAGTACAGATATGCTGATTAGGAACCAATATTTCCAAGCCAGGTAAATACAAACATTCTCTAAGGCCAGACTTCAAAGCAGTGACTCCCTTGCAAGACAGCAAATACCATTAATAAGTACAGACAGCCTTTTAACTTCTCACCCCCCAGTCCCAACAGTGGGTGCCTAATGGAACCACCCAGTGCACAAAAAAATGTAAAAGTGTCCCCCTCTGACAGACTAACAACAGAGATGCAGTATGTACAGTTAATCAGCAGCTCTAGTCAAGATATGCTAAACTGAAGTAGTGAGTCTTCAGCCAGGATTTAAAAGCTGAGACCGAAGGGGCATCTCTTATAGTAGCAGGCAGACCATTCCACAGTTTAGGGGCCCTGTAACTAAAAGCTTGATCTCCCACTGTTATTTTATTAATCCTTGGAACCATAAGCAGACCAGCATCTTGAGATCTTAATGTGCGCTCTGGTTTGTAAGTCATGGTAAGTTCAAACAAGTAAGCCGGACCTATGGCCATTTAATGCTTTATATATTAAAAGAAGGATTTTGAAATCTGCCCTAAACTTAACCGGGAGCCAGTGTAAGGATTTAAGAACTGGAGTTATGTGTTCGTATTTTCTTGTTCTTGTAATAATTCTTGCAGCCGCATTTTGTATTAACTGGAGGCTGTATAAAGAACAGTTTGAACATCCAGTGAACACCGCATTGCAGTAGTCAATCCTACTAGAGATAAATGCATGAATTCATTTCTCAGAATCCTGATTATTTAGAAAGCGCCTTAATTTCCTAACATTTTTAAGATGGAAGAAGCATGTTTTGGACAACTTTGTAATATGCGCTTTAAATGACATGCTAGAGTCAAAGATAACTCCTAGATTGCGGGCTGATTCAGTAAAATTAATTGAGTTAAATAATGACAAAATATTGTTATGATCAGCGTCATGCCCTCCAACAATTAACATCTCTGTTTTATCTGTATTTAAAGACAAGTAGTTCTCATTCATCCACTCCTTTAATTCGCTAACACAACTAAGTAAAGACAACATCGGAGAAACTTCATCTGATTTAAATGAAAGGTATAACTGGGTGTCATCTGCATGCGAGTGAAAATTAACATTATGTTTCCTAGTGATAGATATCAGTGGAAGCATGTAAAGTGAAAACAGTAAAGGTCCCAGTACTGAGCCCTGCGGGACACCATATTGAACTTCTGTGTATAATGATGGAGTACTGTCAGCACATTTCTGTACATATTGGAATCAATTTGATAAATAAGAACTAAACCAAGCGAGCACGGTGCCTGTAAGCCCAACATCATTTTCTAGCCTGTGTAGTAAAATAGAGTGGTCGATGGTGTCAAATACTGCACTTAAGTCCAACAACATAATTACAGTGGAGTTTCCTTCATCAGAGGATATCAGAATGTCGTTTACAACCCGCGTTAGTGCCATTTCTATACTATGACCAGTGCGAAAACCAGACTGGAATTTCTCAAATAAATTGTAATGCGTAAGGTGTGACTGAAGATGATTGGCGACTACTTTTTATAGTAATTTAGAGGGAAATGGTAGATTTGAAATAGGCCTATAATTATTTAGTATGTGTGGGTCTAGGTCTGACTTTTTAAGTAATGGTTTAATGACTGACACTTTTAGTGTATCAGGTACTGTGCCATGCAATAATGAACTACTGATAATGTTTAGAATAGGCGCTGCAAGAACATTCATTGCACTTTTTACTAGTTTTGTTGGCACTGGATCTAGGGAACAAGTAGTGGGCTTCATTTTAGAAATTAAAGTTAAGAGTACACAATTAAAGTTCAGTACACAACAGATGTCTCAGACGAATCTGCCAGATCTTTTGGCCCAGCAAAATATCAAACCAACAATTATATAAGAAAACAAACAGTTAATGCATCACCAAGGACATTACATTAAGACGCTTAAGATGGCTTGGACATGTGTTAAGGATGGAGCAAAACCGCATCCCAAGAGTTGCCTTAAGATGGACACCACCTGGAAAAAGAAAAACTGGAAGACTCAAAAACACCTGGCATAGAACGGTGGTACAAGAGCTTCAAAAGATGAACCTGTCATGGGGAGAAGCACAACATGCTGCAAAAGACCGCAGGCGATGGAGGGAGCTCATTGAATCCTTATGTCCCACAAAGAACGAAGAAGATTGATTGATTGAGTTCACCTGACCTGCATGTCTTTAGACAGTAGGAGGAAACTGGAACATCCAGAGAATCATGCAAATTTCATGCAGGGAGAAACCGGGATACAACACGCGGCCCCCTTCCTGCAAGGCAGCAGCACTACCACTGCGCCACCATACCATCCTCAGGGTAAGTAGGTTTGGAAAATGAATGGATATAAAAATAAGGAGCATTCCAGAATATCTTTACAATTTTTGATAGTAACGTTACAAGTTTAGAACCTCTTTTTAGCTAATTAAATATGTAGAATTATGAATGGGTTCTGTAAATTGTGGAACATGACCCGGACACAGGCAGGCAGACACGTTAAAGTCACCCAACACACATTTATTTTGGTGCTCCATATTTACAATAAAGTGCTCAAAAGTCCCCAAGTCCTCAAAGTCCTGGCCACAACACAATGTCTTCTCCTTCTTCAGGCTGCCTCCTTTTCTCTGCTCCAGACCTCATCTGTCTTCCACCCGACTCTAATCCTGAATGAAGGGAGGCAGCCCCTTTTATCCTCACCTGGATGTGCTCCAGGTAATTCCCGGCAATCTTCCACCGGCACTCCCCAATGTGACGGAAGTGCCGGCTGCATACCCAGAAGCACTCCGGGTGTCCCTAATCCTCTTCCCCCCAGCACTTCCGGGTGTGGCGGAAGTGCTGAGGCCCAGAGCTCCCAAGGCATTTGAGTGCCCCCTGGTGGTGACAACGGGCCCCTACAGGGATGAGCTTCCATGCTCTGCACCCATGGTCCACATAGCCACCAGGGCGATCGCCCTCACGTGGTCTGAGGAAGGTGTAAGCCGGTCCTTCCGTGATGTCCCGACTGGGTCACCCCTCCAGCCACCTGCGACAAAATATAAATGTATTTTTAATATTTTTACATAGATGTATTATAAATTTATGCTAATAGATTGATATATTTACAAAAGATATGCATTCTTTTAGGATTTCAATACTGAAATATTTCAATACATTGAAATATGTCAAACCTTTTAATATTTGAAAATATAATTTAACAGACATTTATCTTGTGAATGCAAGGAGTATCTGTGAATTAAGTCTTTTTCCACTTAATGATGTAGAAATTACTGTGATTTTAGGGGTATTTTATGTTTAAAAATATTTCAGTATATATACATTTTAATGTTTTTATTTGACACCAATTGCTGCTGCACTTTTTATCATATTTTTAATTTTTAATTTTTTTACAGTGTACTGTATTCCAAATACATCTCATTTCCATGGCATTGTACTGTCAACCAAACTGGACCAGTAGTCTTGACATAAGCCTTGACATTTGCAGGGCTAGTAGTGCATATGCAACTTCCAGATACCAGCTATCATTGTATACTGAATAGAATTTAAATTAGAGATAAAAATCAAAAGTAAAGAATGATATTTTAAAAATGCCTACTTTTTAAATGTCTCAGGAATGGTCTTTAATTCAACATAATCTATCTATCACGCAAGATTCGTACACAGAATCAGCACAATACATGCAAAATTCAGCTTCCACCACTAGGTGGTGAGCATTTCCTTTGTTTCAGACTACAAATTTACTTTATTTTACTTTGAAACAAATTGTTCTTTTGTATTATTGGGATTTTATTTAACCGGTTTTACTTTTCGTTTTAACTAATTATTTGCATTCATTCCATTGTTTCTCTTAAACAATTATGTTTTGTCCAAATGGTAATGAAATGTCCAGAATAAAATTACTTTTTTTATCAGAATCAAAGGGGATACACTTATGTACAAGTTTTGCACAACAAAAGGTAAGCATCTAGTTTTCTTTTATTACAATCATCCCAGAGCTCCTAGATAAAAACTCACACAGTTCAAACTGCCTTTGGATCACAGACTTTCTTACAGATCTGTTAAATAATGAGACTGACACAATAACTCACTTTTATTTATACAGTATAACAATTCTAAGCTTGTCCCTTTCAATATACTCCTCATTCACAATTACAGACCAATGCAGTCTTAGTTTCCACTGGTCGAAGGCGTGGAGCAGATCAGTTGCTGTCAGCTGTTTCAAGATATTTGCTGTTTTCTTCTTTACTTCTTTACTGCATCCATTGACTCAATCCTTTAAGCACTGATTTGAATTTAGGAAAAAAATACGTGCATGAGACATGCAGTCTTCCCCGTAAGTTTCAGTAAGCATTTGAAAAGATTCCATTGGTGTTTTGTTCAATTTTACTAAAAAATTCTAATTGACACATTGCTTAACTTTTAAACTTAGTATGATTCTGGCACACAAGGGGAAACACAACTGCATTAAATGGTGACTGACAATCAACTAAATGGAAGAAAGTGTTGTTGATTGTTGTGCAAGTTTGGACAGGTTTAAACCTGCATGGCAAGTGCTCATAATCAGTTCACACTGCTTTGTTTAAGAGACAGAAACACAGTCTCGTTATTTAATAGACAGACCTCGTATGAGCGGTTGGGCACATACTGACATACATGACTAACTCATTATCCCATTAACCTTTACTACTGGTGTACCGCAGGGATGTGTCCTTTCCCCCACTACTCTACTCTCTTTATACATACTGGCTGTCACTGGTGTCCATGACTCATTCCATATCTTCTTTCATTTTTTTAAGATAACCTTTTTCCTTACTTGGTGGCTTCCCGTTGAGTGACAACTGGTGTGCCACCTCATTAGGTGTTACAGCTGCCATATGTCTGTGAGGTTTCTTATCAGAGTTTAGTTTCCTAATTGTAGCCCAGGCCTTTTTGCTACTACTAGTCATATCAATGTTCACTATGACTTCCTTCCACCAATCTTTCCTTTCCCCACTTAACAAGGTCATTAGGGTTTCCCCGAGCTCTATTGTATTCTCAGCAAAAGTGTCCTCATTATATGCTTGGATGTAATCTCTGTAAAGAACCTTGCTTTCTTCGCTGAGGCCTGGGATGTACTCTTTCCTATAGCCCCTTGGAATGTTACTTTTAGAGCACTTCCAAACAGTATGCTGAAACTGTACGATGGGTCTGATATTTAAGATGTTAGTTTCCAGGTCTGCTGTAAATTTCTCTCAGTTGGCTTTCCAAAAGTTAAACTTTGGTTTTCATTGTGTCTTTCTAGGTCTTATTATGGGCTTGATGTCAATTAGGATCGGTGTTGGGATTTGTGGTGGACTTTTAGAAGTTTGGCTAGTTTCTTGATGAGGCAAAAACCAGGAAGGATGGCCTGTCTTTACCGTTGTAGAGAATTGTGAAGTTATTAGCAAGTGCCATTCTTCCACAGTTTCACCATCTTTATTGGTTTGATTGTATCCCCAGATGGTATTGTGACTATTATAGTCACCTACTATGAGGTGAGCGTTTGGTTCAAGCTGGACTGCCTGAGGCCAATTAAATGGTGTTGGAGGTGACTTATACACTGAGATGATGTTCAGGTGTTCCATTTCTACAGCCAGGATCTCAATCCCCTCGTCTGTAAAATCTGTGCTTGCCAGGATGGTGGATTTGTCCCGGACATATATCGCACTTCCGTGAACCGAGGTTGGATGGAAGATGACAAGGTCCACTCCTGGTATTGTGGGAGGTTCAGAGGTGGGTCTCTTGCAGGCATATAACATCAGCATTGAGTAATTTAAGGAGTTGCGCTTTGTTGGCAGACATGCCTTCAGCATTGAAGGTAACAGCTCTAAACTTGGACATCTTCGGACTGAGGGTTTATCCTTTTAAAACCCCTGGATGAGTGCAGTGGACTGTGTAGTGTGGCAACTAGTTTCTTTGTCTGGTAGGGCAGATTAACAGCAGCACCATGAGAAGGTTTGTTACATGCCCCCAATTCAGAAGATGTACATAGATTTCAAGAAACAGTCACCAGCTCACCTATCACTTGCTATAAATAACTCGGCCATTGGGATGACCGAATCATTTAAGTTTCTGGACACTGTACTATCACAAAACCATAAGTAGGACAATAACATCACATGTATTATTAAGAAAGCCCATCAGAAAATGATATTTTTGCATCAGCTAAGGAAATTCAATCTTCTTCAAGCAATCCTGGTCCAATTCTACAAAGCCATCGTGGAGTCCATTCTGACCTCATATATAACTGATCGGTTTGGTGTTGCCTTTGTTCAGGCTAAGGTCAACCTGCAGCACATCATCAGGACCTGTGAGAAGATTGTAGACTGTAACGTACCTCACATTCAAGTCCTGTATGAGTCCAGGGTAAGGAAGAGGGCTGCAAAGATCATTGCTGATCTGACTCACCCAGGGCATCACCTTTTCTTTTTTTATTGATTTTATTGAAATCACACAACATTCCATACAAATACAGTAATCCCTCCTCCATCGCGGGGGTTGCGTTCCAGAGTCACCCGCGAAATAGGAAAATCCGCGAAGTAGAAACCATATGTTTATATGGTTATTTTTAGAATGTCATGCTTGGGTCACAGATTTGCGCAGAAACACAGGAGGTTGTAGAGAGACAGGAACGTTATTCAAACACTGCAAACAAACATTTGTCTCTTTTTCAAAAGTTTAAACTGTGCTCCATGACAAGACAGAGATGACAGTTCTGTCTCACAATTAAAAGAATGCAAACATATCTTCCTTTTCAAAGGAGTGCAAAGCAAGCAGTCAAAAAAAAAATCAATAGGGCTTTTTGGCTTTTAAGTATGCGAAGCACCGCCGGTACAAAGCTGTTGAAGGCGGCAGCTCACACCCCCTCTGTCAGGAGCAGGAAGAGAGAGAGAGAGAGCCACAGAAAAACAAAGTCAAAAATCAATACGTGCCCTTTGAGCTTTTAAGTATGCGAAGCACCGTGCAGCATGTCCTTCAGGAAGCAGCTGCACACAGCCCCCCTGCTCACACCCCCCTACGTCAGCGCAAGAGAGAGAGAGAGAGAGAGAGAAAGTAAGTTGGGTAGCTTCTCAGCCATCTGCCAATAGCGTCCCTTGTATGAAATCAACTGGGCAAACCAACTGAGGAAGCATGTTCCAGAAATTAAAAGAGCCATTGTCCGCAGAAACCCGCGAAGCAGCGAAAAATCCGCGATATATATTTAAATATGCTTACATATAAAATCCGCGATGGAGTGAAGCCGCGAAAGGCGAAGCGCGATATAGCGAGGGATCACTGTACATCAATTTTACAAGAATAGGATTGAAAACAAATCAACCCCCACCCCTAAGAAAGAGAGTATGGTCAGCAGAATAGAACTTAAACCAAGTAAAAATAAGCAAAAAGATAAATTAATAAGTGAATATAGATAAATAGAGAAGACAAAACAAAAGAATAGGGAGAGAATCTGTTTCCTCAGTGCTTTAAAAGCTTATTCTAAAATGTTATTGATTAGATCCTGCCAGGTTTGGAGAAATTTCTGCACAGATCCTCTAAGTGAGAATTTTATTTTTTCTAATTTCAAATAATATATAACATCAGTTACCAATTGACTTAAAAGGGGAGAATTAGGATTCTTCTAGTTGAGCAAGATAAGTCTCCATGCCAATAGTGTAGTAAAGGCAATTACAGTTTGTTTGTCCTTCTCCACTTTAAGCCCATCTGGAAGAACACCAAACACAGCTGTTAGTGGATTAAGACGGATTGTGACACCAAGGCTGTCTGAAAGGCATTTAAAAATCTTGGTCCAAAATTATGTTAATTTGGTGCAGGCCCAAAACATGTGATCCAGTGAGGCTGGAACTTGATTGCAGCGTTTGCAGGTTGGATCTTGCCCTGGAAACATTTTGGACAATTTTAAATGAGGCAGATGTGCTCAATATATCATTTTTAGTTGAATAATTGTATGCTTTGCACATATGGAACTTGAGTGAATTCTCTGCATTGCTACCTTCCACTCCTTTTCTGAGGTGTTGAGTGAGAGATCCTTTTCCCATTGTCCTCTTGAATCTTTGAAAGGGAGGGACTGTAAAATGGTTTTATATATTGCAGAGATGCTATCTAAGTCCTTGAAACTGATGAATATATTTTCCAGCATAGAGGGAGGTGGGAGATGAGGGAAACTGGGCAGGTTCTATTTAACAAAGTTTCTAATTTGAAGATAGTGAAAGAAATGTGTTGCTGGAAAGTTAAATTTCCAATGTAATTGTTCATAGGATGTAAAGACCTTGTCTATGTACAGATCTCTAAGTGATTTAATCCCAAATGTTTTCCAGACATTAAAAACTGCATATGTTTGCGATGGTTGAAAAAGGTTGTTCTCGTGCAGTGGTGCCACCGATAAAAGATTCTCTATCTTAAAATGTTTCCTACATTGGTTCCATATTCTGAGTGAGTGAAGCACTATTGGGTTATTAGTATATTGGTGATAACTTGCATTTATTGGGGCACAAAGCAAGGAATATAAAGATGAACTGCAGGATTCTATTTCTATTGCAGACCAAGCCTGCATATGTTCATCTATTTGTGTCAATGTCCAGGTTTTTATATGTTGTATGTTTGCTGCCCAGTAGTAAAACTGAAAGTTACTGTAGGTAGAGCCATGCCACCTTCTGACTTTGGCCTTTGTAGGGTCGCTCTTTGGATACGTGGATGTTTTGAATTCCAAATAAATGTGGTTATGGTTGAATCTAATTTCTTAAAGAACAATTTATTGATGTATATTGGAATATTTTGAAATAAGAAGAGAAGCTTAGGGAGGATATTCATCTTAACAATGTGTGGAACGAGCCCCAGGCACAGACAGGCAGACATGTTTTAAGCACCACCACACGTTTATTTACACTGCTAATATTTACAATTGTGCACCACAACCCCAAAATCCCCAAAAGTCCAGGCCAACAGTCCAATGCCTCACTGTCTTCAGGCCGCCTCCTTGCCTCTCCAAGACCTTGTCTTTCTCCTCACCCGACTCCAGCCATCGAATGGAGGGAGGCGGCCCCTTTTATACACACCCGGATGTGCTCCAGGTGTCTTCCGATGAGCTTCTGCCGGCACTCTCCAGTGTGGCGAAAGTACCCGGAAGCACTCCGGGTGTTCCTGATCTTCTTCCCCCCAGCACTTCCGGGTGTGGCGGAAATGCTGAGGTCCAGGGCTCCATAGGCATTGGGGCACCCCCTGGTGGTGACCACGGGCCCCTACAGGGCTGAGCTTCAAAGCTCTGTACCCGTGGTCCCCAAAGCCACCATGGCGGTTGCCCCCTTGTGGTCTGGAGGAGGCGCAAGCCCTCCTCCGGTCCTCCTGGGCATCCCGGCTGGGTAACACCCCCAGCTGCGTGCCACAAATGTTAATTCTTCCAGCTAAAGTGAGATGAAGGGTTGACTATCTATGCAAGTCTTGCTTGATTTTTTCCATACAGACAGCAAAATTTTGTTGATAAAGAGCTGTGTTTACTTGTGATGTTTACCCCTAGATATTTGAACTGATCTGCAATGATAAAAGGGAAGGTGTCCAATCTAATATTGTGTGCTTGAGAATTCACTGGAAAGAGCACACTTTTAGTCAAATTAATTCTGAGACCAGAAATCTTTTGGAATTCTGTTAATGCTGTTAGGACTGTAGGCACAGTATTTTGTGGGTCTGATATATACAGTACTATATCATCTGCATATAAAGAAATTTTCTGTTCAAGTCCTTCTCTGATAATCCCCTTTATCTCATAAGCATTTCGAAAGTGAACTGCCAGTGGCTCAATGGCGATTGCAAAAAGTAGTGGTGACAAGGGACCTCCTTGTCTGGTACCACATTCTAGTTTAAAGTAGTCTGAATTAATGTTGTTAATACAAACTGAAGCTTCTGGATTGGTATACAGTAGTTTAATCCATGCACAAATGCTCAGGCCAAACCCAAATTTCTCCAATGTAGTGAAAAGGTAGTTCCATTCAATCATATCAAATGCTTTTTCTGCATCCAAGGATAACAAAATCTTGGATGGGTTTAGAGAGGTTTTCCAAAGTATTGTCAGGCAAGCAAGAGTTAATAACTACAAGTAGAATTGACACCAACGCCAAAGAGTCAGATCAGAGTCAAATCAGAGGCAACAACTTTATGAACAAATTGTTCATAAATTAGCATAGTAGTTATTCAATTATGAGAGTCCTTCCTTTATGAAACATTAGGCTATGCACTTTGACATCTTATATGGGGCAGTGTGATGATATTACAGGTTGTGGACCACATGACTAACAAGAGAATTGTTGCCACAAATGACACGGTGGCATCTATGGAAACCAGTACATAAAATGGTGACAACCACAAAAAAAAAAACTTCACAAAATGGTACAATGAAATTAAGAAACTTAATTAAAATTATTTAATTATTAAATTAAATAGATAAATAATTTTTACAACTGTCCTACCAACCAGTTTTATATTCAATTTATATTAATTTTCATAAGCATGTACTGTGTCTTGTAACTTTGGTACACTCTAACAGATTCCAATATTCTTTTTTTCATTGTATGACTTATAAAAGTATTACATTTTTCAATTTATTGGATCTTGTGTAATGTATCTTGTTCATTAGTATTGTTCTAGCGAACTGGCAGATAACCCTTTTCAGCAAAAATCAGTAGATGCATGTAAAAAAAATAAAACAAAAAAATAAATAAAGCAAATTGAAATCAAAACCCAATAAGAGAAACAATAATTGTGGTTTAGGGAAAAACCGAAGTTACACAAGAGTAAAGAGCATAACGGTAAACTTGGAATACTTGGGATTTGGTATCTGCATATCAGATAGGGATTTGCATCCAATTGCATCGATTGCGCATGGGTCCCGACCTCAGAGGCCTAGCAACACTGGAAGTAGATCTAACGATGGAAATAAACACTGGCAGCCTTTGAGGATCCAAAATCACACCAAATCATGACAGATATGGTTATGGTAAAGTTGATTTAAATGCCCCAGCACTATTACATTTTCTATGACATTTATAATGGTAATATTGATGGATACATCCATAGAGAACATCATAAGGACATCATTGTTATTTTCAAGTTTTCATTTTGGATTTCTGTGATTTTGTTATTTAGAAATAAATTGTCATCATTTTGATTTCATCCTGTTGTAGACATTGTTAAGGAACCCACATGTCTGTCTTTATTTTTGAAAACCGTGACACCACAGTGGCCATTTTACTTCTCCTCCTTGCTGCTAACCCCGGCCTTCTCGCTGGCTTGGAATTCTATGTAAATACGGTTAAGCCCAAATATCTCTCGAGTTAAGGCATATTGTTTGCATGTATAGTGAACAATACTTGGAGAATTAGTCTGCTGCCATCTACTGCTGCAAAAAAAATGTATGAATATCTCTATGCATTTTACCACTAAATGGTAACTCATCAATATTTATGAATAGGGTGGAGCTTTCAACTAAAACACAATGGCATGTAAGCAAAAAAAAATATAAAGCCAGTTTTAGAACAAACTGAAACTGAACAATTGAATTGCATGATAGAGATGACAATGTGAATTGGTCACCAGACGTTAACATGAATAGTGAAACTGATGCATACAGCACCAAACCGCTGTGATTTGCCTGGTGAATTTGGTTATGTGAAACTTTATTGTGGAAAAAAGGTAAAATGATTGCAATCAAGTGGAAGGACAAGAAAGATATTAGCCTACTAAACACAGTTCACAATGCAGCAACTGTCAATGTTTGTGTCAGGGGAAAAGTGGAAGTCATTAGTCCTTGAACTGTGGTAGCCTACAATAACACAATAGGCATGGGGCTCAGGCACTGATAGTCTACTCCATCATACACCAGCAACAGAAAAAAATATTTCAAGTAAAGTGCGCAAAGAAACATACTTCTACTGTACCAACTGTGATGTTGGTGACTGTTTCAAAGCATATAACAAGAAGGACGTGTACTAAATCTGCTATCTGTACAGCAAAAACGCTAGACATGCCTTTCCTATTGTATATGTTGACGTTTTGAAATCTCCATTTTTATGTCACATTTAATAATAGTTTTTCTTGTTAAAACAAATTAAATGTTCTTGAGACCCGGGTTCGCTTCCCGGGTCCTGCCTGTGTAGAGTTTGCATGTTCTCCCCGTGTCTGCGTGGGTTTCCTCCGGGTGCTCCAGTTTCCTCCCACAGTCCAAAGACATGCAGGTTAGGTGCATTGGTGATTCTAAATTGTCCATAGTGTGTGTGTGTGTGCACCGTGCAGTGGGCTGGTGCCCTGCCTGGGGTTTGTATCCTGCCTTGCTCCCTGTGTTGGCTGGGATTGGCTCCAGCACACCCCCGTGACCCTGTAGTTAGGATATAGCGGGTTGGATAATGGATGGATGGATGGCTGTTTTTTTCCAGGGCTAAACATAATGCTACGGAGGCTACAGATGAGCCTTGCATCAGAAACCTGTTTGAACTTTGTTTAAAATAACGGAAAGACTCCTGCAGAGATAGAAAGCATGAATTCTTGAGCAACTTAAATATCAGAACTTGAATGGACAATTTAGTAATTTTTGTTATCTTGTTTAAAAATGAACAATTTGATTTTGTAAAATTTTTAGTTTTTTCTTCTGTTTGACTTTCATTCTTCAGACAATTTCTGTCACTCAGTTCAACTGAAATTATCACCGATCACTTAATTTTATAGATGGATCTAAATGATTGCAACACAGTGTGGCAGACAACCAGGGACCTTGCCCCACCGGGACGCCTGGATCAGGGAAGGACCGGGAAAGGGGCAATATCTCCCGTAGGTGCAAGAGGGCAGCTCCCCTGATTTCCATCAAGGGCCGCAGATACAGAGCTAGGAAGCTCAACCCTGTGGGGGTTTGTGGCCCAACCAAGGAGCTGCCTGGATGGTTCCTGAGCCCTGGAGGACAGCACTTCCGCCACACAAGGAAGTGCTGCTGCTCCAGGATCCGTGTATGCCCGGAGTGCTTCCGGGTGCAAGAGCAGCACTTCCGCCACAACAGGAAGTGGTGCTGGAAGACCATAACCGAGCATCTGGAGCACAATCGGGGCATGATAAAAAGGGGCCGCCTCACTCCCTTCGAGGAGACGGAGTCGGGAGGAGGAAGATGGAGCTTGCGAGAGAGGAGTGGAGGTGGCCGAAAAGAGAGAAAGGACTGAGGAATAGTTTGTGCGTGGGTGGAACCAAATTGTAAATATTATTGTAAATAAACCCGTGTGTTTTGGACACTGGTGTTGTGTCTGTCTGTGGCCGGGCTATCTGTTACAACAGATTAAAAACACCTTTTCTTTTCTCTACAAAGGATTTAAGTTTTGGAATTAAAGCAATGATTAAAGTGTGAAGACAGTGGAAAGTAGTGGATGACAAAATGTCAACATCCAATATGGATTACATTACCCTATTATGTATTTGAACTGTGGTGTCACAACACAATGGAACAAAATATGTGATTCTTTTAAAGGAATATGTGTTAATTTCAAGGCTTGAATCAATGTTTAAAACTATCATTAATGAATTACATTTTAATACTAATGTGTTGTACCGTGATAGCAATTATGGATATAATGAGACGTCAAGCAAAAGGACACCTTTTATTGTCTAACTAAACAGATTACAATATGCAAGCTTTTGAGGCAGCTAAGGCCCCTTCTTCAAGTAAGTTGTACATCTTGCCTGACTTCTCACTGAATTACATTATAAAATTAATTATAAAATATGTGCAGAATCAATAAACATTATTATACAGTCCTCTGTTGATGTTCCTCATATACAAAATAAGAGTAAAAGTCAGACTTTTCCTCCTTACTACACATACCTTACTTATCATTTCATAGTTAGTAGTGACTTTGCTAATTCACAAAATTCAAATATAACTCACAGTATAGTATGTATCAAGTGAGAAAACACAACTTCTTTACATCATGAAAATATTTTATGTTTCATTCTCTTTAAAGAGCAGCTTTATTGTGCATACAGTATATTGCAAATAAGACAAAATCTTTTAATATAAGCAGTTAAATAAATTAAGGAAGATGGATCAGAAAAGAAACCAAAGAGACATTGAATCAACAAATTCTGCATGGCCTCTGGCCGCCACTTTCAAAGCTACTTAAAGCAGTTCATGGCCACATAAGGGAGAAAAGAATGGACAGATGGACAGATTCACAGATTTCTTTTGTATAGTTGTTGAGGTACATAAATGTTGAAAGAGTCGTGAAGCATTTTTTCAGCATGAGGATTCCTTCTGGGCGGCATGGTGGCACAGTGGTAGCGCTGCTGCCTCGCAGTTAGGAGACCCGGGTTCGATTCCTGGGTCCTCCCAGCGTGGAGTCTGCGTGTCTTCCCCGTGTCTGCGTGGGTTTCCTCCCAAAGACATGCAGGTTAGGTGGACTGGCGATTCTAAATTGTCCCTAGTGTGTGCTTGGTGTGTTAGTGTGAGTCCTGCGGTGGGTTGGCACCCTGCCCATGATTGGTTCCTGCCTTGTGCCCTGTGTAGGCTGGGATTGGCTTCAGCAAACCCCCGTGACCCTGTATTCGGATTCAGCGGGTTGGAAAATGGATGGATGGACTCCTTCTTGATTTTCAATAGGAACCTACAGATTAAAAAAAAAAAACAGAAGCAGGTTTTTACTTTTTCTCTTATCACATTAATTTTTGCCACTGTATATTCTTCATTATCCTTTTGAAAACAGTTAATATATTTATAAAAGACCCTATTTCTTGTGTTTAAGGTTTGCTTATAAAAAATATCCAAAGAGGATTGATTGATTTTTCAGTGAGACCAGCCTTTTCGTTTTTTATCATGTTTTAATAATATTGCTCCTTCTTGTTCTTTTGCAAGATGGAGTTCTTGCTTATTGGTTGTAAATGCAGTAAGCACTTATGACTACCCTCAACTGCACCAAATGACACTATTGACCTAAAGGCAATTTATGTACTGTATGGCAAAACTGAAGGAAGATTTTATGTCAACGTGCATCTTAAGTCCAATGTTGTACCTCCATTACATAGGTGACATTGTTATAATCTGGAATGTGAGTGAGGAGGACCTCCTCTATTTTCATAACATATACAATTCTTTCCACCCCAACATAAAGCTGAAGCTTATTTTCTCAAAAAAAGAAGTCAGCTTCCTTGACACCACCATTCGCCTGAAAGATTACACCCTTGTCACCTCTGTTTTTCACAAACCAACAGACAGACGGACATACCTGAGAAGTGATAGCTTCCATCCCCTGTATTGTGTCTTCCTGTTCCTTGCCTTTGGATTATCATTCTTGTCCTTGATTATCTCCTGTTCGTGTGTATGGACTGCCTGGTGTCTGCCTGCTGCGTGAAGACTGAATTGGATTGTTCGTCGACCTTTGGAGAAGGAGCGCTCCCTACCCCATCACTCTTCATCATCATTTAATTTGTGTAGTTAGATTTTACTTATTGTTATTTAATGCATTCATCAATTTCTGTTTTATTGTCGTTTGCTTCTTGTCATTTGCGTGAGTTGGGCCAAGGTTGGGTACGTTCTTGGGGTTGCCACCAAAAAATAAATAAATAAATCACCATGGACAGACGATGTGAATCTTATGGAAAATGTTTTGTAACTGTGCTGAAAGAGGAGAACAAACGGCTAATGTGCACAACACATTTAGAGTGGTGCCCATGTTTGTTCCCCTAGAAAACTCAATAGGCACACATAGTATTGCGTCTCAGGAAATCTGTTAACTTTTCTTGCATTGTTTCATTTTTGTTCACAGTAGTGTTTTGAGCCCAAAAATGAGCTCAATGTTGAGACCAAAATCAGTGAATCAGTGTGTTTAACTGGAAGATATGAAATACGTGCTAACAATCTGCATCATAAAACTGAAAAAAGGGGCATCTGAGAAAACAACAGGATCACTCCTCTAGATATTGAAGACAATGCTGCAGAAATCATGATATTTTGATTTCTTTTTTTTGATTTCAGGAAGGTAAATGTTGGAGGGGGCGGCACGGTGGCGCAGTGGGTAGCGCTGCTGCCTCGCAGTTGGGAGACCTGGGGACCCGGGTTCGCTTCCCGGGTCCTCCCTGCGTGGAGTTTGCATGTTCTCCCCGTGTCTGCGTGGGTTTCCTCCGGGCGCTCCGGTTTCCTCCCACAGTCCAAAGACATGCAGGTTAGGTGGATTGGCGATTCTAAATTGGCCTTAGTGTGTGCTTGGTGTGTGTTTGTGTGTGTCCTGCGGTGGGTTGGCACCCTGCCCAGGATTGGTTCCCTGCCTTGTGCCCTGTGATGGCTGGGATTGGCTCCAGCAGACCCCCGTGACCCTGTGTTCGGATTCAGCGGGTTGGATAATGGATGGATGGAAATGTTGGAGGAACTCAAAGATACAATCATATTTTATTTAGTATAAGCCAAGGTTGTTGCTAAATAACTAAATGTTATTTACTAATTAAAGAAAGAATCTGACTGATTTAATAATAGCAACATTTAGTAATGAGTGTGCATTGTTAATGCACTGTTAATGGGGCCTACAAAAGACCAGTGTACCATCCAACATGGGTGCTTCTTACACCCAATGCTGCTGAGATAATCACTGGCTCCTTGAGACCCTAAACTGGGTGGATTTCATTTAACCCTCCATGCATGTAGGAAAAAATGAAATGGACAGCACGCACAGGCTGGCATCCCTTCTGGGATTGGCCGTATTTCCTTAATCAGCCAGAAGGCCAATACAACAGAGAAATCAGGAGAGGCTCCATATCAAGGCTGTATGCCCACCTGACCTGCTAGATTGCAGCATCCATCCATGGCGGAAGACTAGGCTTGATGGGAGGATTGTGAAGAAAGAGGATTTTTTTTTGTTGTTTATACTTGATTGTCTTTACGTGTGTATTAAGGTATTAATAAAAGGGGACTATATTTGAATCTGGCTTAGGCGTGATTGTGTCTGGGGTTTGGGGCTGAGTGGCACCCACTGCTGGTTACAGTGGATATATACCAGCCTATCAACACATAAAAATGCTTTTCTGAAAACTTCATATGTATGCTTCCAGATAATTAAAAATATATGTTGCTCCATTTAATTCAATTAATATCTGTTGTAATAACAAGACAAAGAGAGATTATAAATCTTTGGGGCACCACGAGGGCCAATTCCATATATTCAAAATAAGACACATGGTATAGCATGCTAGAAAAGGAAAAATATAGAAACGACGCGAGTCTCCATCAGACTGATCAGGGCAGGAAGAGGTGGGTTCAGGCGGGTGGAAACTGGAAGTGAAGTCAGAGGTGACATGGTTGTCAATCTTTCGGTGTGCAGATAGAGGACGAGAAAAGGCATTAGTCGGCAGCACCCTCTGGCTGTCCAGAGGAATTTTACAATTATCCAGGCCTTTAAATTGTCCTCTATTCACACATCTGTGACACAGTGTAATACTGTACAGTATGTGAATACAGCAGTAGGATATGAAAATATAAAAGTAACTGATGTTTTATTTCAGTAAGTTCGCCATGGCCGATTGTTATCTGTGATAAGGCTCTTTCCATATCTGTGTAGGTTGTCCTGCACATATTGTAGCATCTCTCCCATGGTCCTAAAAATGTGCTAGTCAGTTTTTTAATAATAAAATATGTTGTAATGCATATATCTGGAAATGAATATAAGAGTTAATATACAATGATCAAACACATATTGCTATAAACAAAAAATAAAAATGTTCAATTAAAACTACAATCAATCCGAATCAAGAATTAGTTAAGATTAAACTTAATTTTAAACAGCACTAAAAAGCCTCTCCTAACCCAAAACAGCTAATGAGAAACAAAAAGCCAATTACTGTATATTATAATTCACCATAATGATTAAAACAACATGTTAAAAATAGATTTTGGGGCCCAACAAACTTATTTTAGAATAACATTAACTTTGCTATCCATCTAAGGCTTGTTGAAATCTAGGCAATCAAAGCAGACTTCATCATTAACATTTGCAGTGCAAAATCTATTAGAATGTTTTTTGTAATGCTGGTATGCTATGTTTGTTATTCATCACAAACATTTGTAGTAAATTTTTTTTTTCATTCCAACAGATGGGGCATCACCAACATTTGTAGTAATAAAATGCATTAATTCAAATGTCACTGTTGGAATGTCAAGTGCAATGCATATGTTTCTATATTAGGCCATTTGGCATAGGATTTGTAAAAACAGTGTTAATGTTAGTGCTGTGCCATCTGTTGGAATGACAAATTCAATGCCTAATTCTCTATTATATGCCATTTGGCACATGATTCATAAAAGCAGTGTAAATGTTTGTGATGTGCCATCTTTTGGAAAGACAAATGCAACATGTCTCTATTATATGCCATTTGGCATAGGATCCATAAAAGCAGTATTAGTGGGTGTGATGTTCCATCTGTTGGAATGACAAATGCAATGTACATGTCTCTGTTATTTGCCATATAGCATGGGATTTGTAATAGCAGTATGTAAAATTTGTAATGTTCCATGTGTCAGAATGAGAAATGTAATGCATTTTATTACTACAAATATTTGTGATGCACCATCTGTTGGAATGACAGAAATAGCAACTGGATGGACACACAGATACTCAGACACTTATCATTTTATTAAGGTGTATTAATAAATTATTGCGAGATTCAAAAAACTCTGCAAAGCTCTATGTATAAATTAGACTTGTTTGCGTTTAGGTAATATGATAGGCTCAAAGTTTCTTTTGATGCTGTGGTGCAATGTACAGTCATTAGGAAGTCCTCATTGGTGAGATTGAGTCTGTGGTGGTCTATTTTGTGATTCAGTTCAGAGTTATTCTGGAGTACCCATCACCATAATGAGCCATGTTGAATACTTACTGTATATATAATAAAATGTTCAGAGATTTTGGAGTAATTAAGACAAACATTTCTGGGTAAGACACTGCCCTCTATACGTGCAACAATAATGATCCTATCAACCTTAATATTGTTTTCCCATTGAGTTATGGAGGGTGCAATACGATTCTTCCAGTTCAGCAAGATTAGCTGATGTGCTGACTATGTAGTGTAGGACATCATAGTAAGTTTTAGCAGAATTTAAAAGCAGGTTTTGGTCAGTCTCTATTTCTTCTTGAAACAAATAAAGTACTATTCATCCACCTATAACAATTTTCCCAAATGTTTATGAAAAATAGAAAAAACTTTATGATTAAGATGTATTAAATTAGAATATTACTCAATAAATGTAAACTACTACTTGATACTCTTATTTTGAAATAGTCTGTGTGAGTCAGTATGTATGTTCCATTATGTTCCTCTTCCTTTTAGCTTTTAAATTTGCTGTGTGAGTCCTACAAAAAAACTTGGACATTCTGTCCTGCTTGGCTGTAATACAGAACATTATTAGCGTCATTTAATTTTAATTTGTATATAGGTTTACTAGGTCATTATTGTCGTGTGTATAGAGTACAGCGAAATTCTTACTTGTATATGCTAATCAACATGCAAAATGTCAGCACTCTCTGGTGTCATGATTACCTTACCTCAAAAAAATCTTAAAAACAATTTTAAAACATTGTCTAGCATTATAAGATACCCAAGACATAACACCAATACAGTAGGCAGATCAATGTGAAAATTAAACTGTATGACAATCATTATCTTTGAAATTGTATTCTAGCTTTAATACTTCATCTATGTTTGTGTTTAGTAATTTAAGATAACCTGTAGTATCCAGAACTTTCCATTTCTAGAAACAATCAAAATGGTTAAATAATATAATGCTTTATTCTAAAAGTAGAGTAAGCACTTACATATAAAAAATAATAATTTTGCAGTCTGTTTATCATTTGCAATAACTGTTTTGAGTTTTCTTCCCTTGCCACTGCACTGCATTCAGAGTTTCTCTTGTTTTCAACAAATTAACCCAGAGATTTTCCTCCACTATTTGTTTAGCAGGAGGTGTATGCATATAAGTGGAAGATTACCTTTTAGTCTGGTCTTAACATGTTTCATAAATACAGCAGACATCATTCCAATCAGGCCAGAGATGACAAGGACAAAGTAAATGGCATAGAATGTACTGGTTGAAGTGACATATAGCAGAAATCCTGAAAGGAAGAGAACTGAGGTACAGAACACTACATCAGAGTTTGAATGAAAACTGGAGCAACAAGTAGCATGTGGACTAGATGTAAACTAATCAATATCAATGATCAATATTACTTAATCTATCACGTGGCACATTAATGCAAATATCTGTAAATAAATAGGCTGGTGAGAGTCAGGACAACATGCAGACTGTGCCATTACCTAGCAGGACTCAAAGCTTTAGTTCCATGCCAAGACGCCTTCAGTGTGAAGAAAGCTCTCTCATCTCTAGTCTTACAAAAATAAAATCAATTAAAATGAAAAGTATAGCTGTAGTGTTTACCTAAAATGGTAATAAGGGTGACGTTGGCATTTATTCATTTTACCTACTAGGCTACAGTTAAATTTGGACTATGTACATATATCATGTTGATGACCAGTGGAATGCCATTTACTCTAGGAAGGTCTGTGGGGTGGACATTGTGTTTGTAGCTCAGACCTTTGAAACTAAGAAGAGGTCTTCCACTTTTCCATTTTCAATGAATGAGTTTAAAATCCTGAACCTTTATTTAAGGAGAAATAAATCCTGATGTATGTTTATTGCAGTCTGTTTGCTGATGTGCAATGGACATGTGTCAGAGGGGGACATTTTTTTGTACACTGGGTGGTTTCGTTTTTCTCTTAGGCAAAGGAACATGTAAATATTACATTTAAAACACAGTAGATGAAGAGGCAATAGGCACCCATTGTTGGGACTGGGGTGAGAAGTTAAAAGGCAAATTTCCTGGATAATTCTGTTACTGATTATTGTGATGGCTGTCTACAAGATACAGTATAGGTATTTGCTGTCTTGCAAAAGAATCACTGCTTTGAAGTTTTAACTGCTTAAATATACAAACATTACAAAATTGTGATAAAAGAACTGCTCCTTCCTTGGAAAATGTTTATATTTACCTGACTTAGAAATTAACATGTCTGAGAATATTGGTTTCTAATCAGCACATGTGTACTCATTGATACTTGGTAACAATACATTATTTTACCCTCTGTTTACACTATTTGTTAAACCCAGGAAATTTGGATGTGCCATTGTTTAATCCATCATCCTGTTGATCTGGGCAGGGACTGAAAGACATTTAAACTTCTGGGCAGGAGAAGGAAGAGTGAGGAACGGTCCACTGAGAATGCTGCCAAGGCACTCGCACAGAGCACAGGGGCTCATAGGTAGACAAGAGTACATGGTTGGTATGACGTGAGGCACAAGGACGGCAACGCTTACTTCTAGGGAGGAAGAGACAGCTCGACGGCGGTTGTGGGTCCAGCGATAGAGGGATGCCACATGAAAGGACCGAGCAAAGCTGGCGGACGAGAATCGAGGCATGCCTAGGTCGCAGCAACACAAGGAGCCCAGAATGGGAAAAAAAGAGAGACGCTGACAGGGATTCAATGATTTGACAAAACTTCTGTTGGGAAACACGTGTCCGGTGAACAGAGTGCATCTGTGGACAGTTGGGCGATTAATTGTTGGGGTAACACAGTGTGCAAACTGGACTCTGAACCACTAAATGTTTTATCCCTCACTTCATGTTTTTAACAGACTTTTAGAGTATGGACTGTGTGCATAAAGGAATTTCGTTCCTGATATTATTAGATTTTTTTATGTTTGTTGATCTTTTTAATGTATTTTATATCATCTTGGGAAACAGAAGTTGCTGTTGCTTTTCCTGAAATTACTGTTGTGTCTTTCATTGTATGTTTACTCACCGTCCAATTTAAAGAAACCTATCTCTTAATAAAACTGGGCGGCGTAGTCAGATAGTTTAACGGTGTCTAGGTTAGATTACCTGTAAGTGTGACCAGACACCTGTCACATAAGCATGTCTTTTTTGAAAAACAATTTTAATGAGAGATTCACAGAAGAAGATGTAGTAAAAGAAAGTTTAGGTTTGATACATTTCTGATGGGAATACCAACTAAGATACAGATGGAGTTCACAACCTATGGATGGTAGCCTAGAGAGGCAATAAGACGTCACATGTATAATAAAATATTCATAAGATACACATTTATAAATGGCTCTTACAGTCATATGAAAAAGTTTGGGAACCCCTCTTAATTCTTTGGATTTTTGTTTATCATTGGCTGAGCTTTCACAGTAGCAACTTCCTTTTAATATAGGACATGCCTTATGGAAACAGTAGTATTTCAGCAGTGACATTAAGTTTATTGGATTAACAGAAAATGTGCAATATGCATCATAACAAATTTAGACAGGTGCATAAATTTGGGCACCCCAACAGAGATATTACATCAATACTTAGTTGAGCCTCCTTTTGCAAATATAACAGCCTCTAAATGCCTCCTATAGCCTTTGATGACTAGCCACACAGCCCCACAGCATGATGGAACCTCCATCAAATTTGACAGTAGGTAGCAGGTGTTTTTCTTGGAATGCGGTATTCTTCTTCCGCCATGTAAAACGCTTTTTGTTATGACTAAATAACTAAATTTTTGTCTCATCAGTCCAAAGCACTTTGTTCCAAAATTAATCTGGCTTGTCTAAATGAGCATTTGCATACCACAAGTGACTCTGTTTGGGGCGTGAGTGCAGAAAGGGCTTCTTTCTTATCATCCTGCCATACAGATGTTCTTTGTGCAAATTGCACAGAATTGTAGAACGATGCACAGATATATCATCTGCAGCAAGATGTTCTTGCAGGTCTTTGGAGGTGATCTGTGGGTTGCCTGTAACCATTCTCACAATCCTGCGTATATGCTGCACCTGTATTTTTCTTGGCCTGTCAGACCTGGGTTTAACAGCAACTATGCCTGTGGCCTTCCATTACCTTCCTGATTACATTCCTTACAGTTGAAACTGACAGTTTAAACCTCTGAGATAGGTTTTCGTAGCCTTCCCCTAAACCATGATACTGAACAATCTTTGTTTTCAGATATTTTGAGAGTTAGTTTGAGGATCCCATGCTGTCACTCTTCAGAGGAGAGTCAAAGGGAAGCACAACTTGCAATTGATCACCTTAAATACCTTTTCTCATGATTGGACACACCTGTCTATGAAGTTCAAGGCTTAACGAGCTAATCCAACCAATTTGGTGTTGCAAGTAATCAGCATTGAACAGTTACATGCTGTGGAAGCTGGCCCGGACACAGACAGATGGACACCGAAGGTTCTACCACCAACACACGTTTATTCATAACTTACTATATTACAAGTGCACACAACCCAGTACTCCCATACCAAATCACCCTCAAGTCCTGGCCTTTCTAATGCCTTTCTCTCTTCTTGACTGCCTCCTCTCCTCTCCTCTCCTCTCCTCTCCTCTCCTCTCCTCTCCTCTCCTCTCCTCTCCTCCGAGCTCCGTCCTCTTCCACCCAACTCCAGCTATCGAATGGAAGGAGGCGACCCCTTTTATATTCACCTGGACATTCTCCAGGTGTCTCCCAATGAGCTTCTGCTGGCACTCCCTGGTGTGGCGGAAGTGCCGGCTGTGCACCTGGAAGCACTCCAGGTGTCCCTGGTCTTCGTCCCCTTAGCACTTCCTGGTGTGGCGGAAGTGCAGAGGACCAGGGCTCTCCAGGCATCTGGGCGCCCCCTGGCAGTGACCACGGGCCCCTATAGGGTTGAGCTTTCATGCTCCTTTCCTGTAGTCCCCATAGCCACCAGGGCGGTCGCCTCTTTGTGGTCCGGAGGAGGCATAATCCCTCCTTCGGTCCTTCCAGGCGTCCTAGCTGGGTACCGCCCCCAGCCGCTCGCCACAATGTATTCAAATCAGCAAAATTACAATGGGACCCAAATTTTTGCACAGCCAATTTTTCACATTTGATTTAATTTCATACAACTAAATACAGCTTCAATAAAAATCTTTGTTCGAAAAACACCCCGGTACTCAGATGTTCCTAGGAAATGAAAGACATACCACTGTTATCTTTTTTTGTTGAAAGTCGAGTAAATTATTATGCAGGCTGAGAGGGGTTTCCAAACTTTTTCATATGACTGTAAGGCACCAAGTCTGTTTCTTTACTAAGTAGAGAGGACAGATTCCTTATCGATATGACCATCTCCATATTTTTAAATGTTTATAGAATCGTTACTGCCACATAAGAGAGTAGAGTGACATTCTTATTCACATGTGCTGATCATCATGCAACATGTTCTCACTCTTCAATGCCTTGATTAATAGACAGACAGATAAATATAGCCAGTACTGCATATGAGATATTATATAGTTTGATAATTGTGACAGTTGTGTACGATGCTTCTGAATGGACACTAAACTGGAACAACCACATTTACTTATATAAATGAATTTTTAATTGCCATGCTTATATTCCCTATGACCTTGAAAGATGCATAAAATCGATAGAGTAGAACAGTGTTTTTCAACCTTTTCGCTGGAGAGGAATCCTGCGCGAATGGTTACCTTGCTCACGGAACCCTGTGCAATTATCCACCAGTATATCCTATATCATGCAATAAACCAGATGAGCGGAAACGTAGCTTATATGTTTAAACATACTATTTTCAAAATTTATGTTCGGCCTATTCACAGTTCACCAAGCGTTACTAACAACAATTTTTTTTAAAAAGTTACATAAAAGTTAAAATCCTCAATTATCTATAGTAGAAATTTAAGATGATGCTTTTATTATAGTTACCATTACATCACAGTAGTCAAAAGTTCAATGAGAAATTTTTGCTTGATGATTTTTACTAATAAGTTGAATTCTGGGTTGTGTTTTAGACAGACACACACAAAGTTCTTCTTCGACTGACAACAGTTGTTCTCACTTCTTGTGTTTAATTGTGGTTAAGGCTGAAAATCCAAACTCGCACAAGTAAGAAGTTGAAAATTGCACCAACAGTCGCAGAGCCATCTGCGCAATTAATGGGTACTCCTTTTCAACCAGCATTCAGAATGCATCCCGGTTTAACTCTGTGTGCTTTAGCCTCAGTGTTCTGTCACTTGCAACACTAGCAAGCTGTTCCTCTTCTGACAAGGTGAACTGTCCTTCGGACGGTTCAAATTCTACGAATGGGCTTCGAACCCAGTTGTACAGGTCCATGGATATTGACGGAAAATATTTGCTGAGACCTGCCAACAGTGTGTCCAAGTGATTCAAAATCAATGGCAAAATGTCTTGATAGTTTCTGTCAACAACACTAGGAAACATTTTCACGTTCCCTACACTTGCGCGTTTCTTCCAAATTGTCATTTTTTTCTGAAAAGCACTTATTTTGTCCGTTGACGTCAAGATGTTTTCGTTCCTGCCTTGCATGCCACTGTTCAAGAAATTCAATTCGTGAAATATGTCTGCCAAATATGTTAGCTTAGAACACCAAGATTCATTGCCCAGAACTTCTGCAAAGTCCTTCAGGTTTCCTTGCGAACAGAAGACTAGCATCTCTTCTCTTAGTTCGTAGAAACGACGCAAAACTTTTCCCCGAGACAACCATCGTACGTCTGTATGCTGGATGAGAGTGACGTCGTCTGCTTCCACACTTTTGCAAACTGACGACATTTTAGTGGTCTCATCTTCATGTAATTAACTATTTTCACCACCATGTCCAGTACAGACTTCAGTTCAGGTCCAATTGTTTTAGCAACCAATGCTTCTCTGTGAAGAAAACAATGAGTGACGATAATATTGGGATTCTGTTGTTGTGCCAGCGAGACAAAGCCTTTGACATTTCATGTCATTGCAGGCGCACTGTCTGTACAAATGCCATCACAGTTTTCCCAAGTCAACTCGCAAGACTGCAAATGTGAATTTAAACCGTCATAAACATCTTGTCCTTTTGTTGTTTCTGGCAACTCTTTGCAGCAAAAAAAGTCTTCCATAATAGCTTCATTGTTAATAAAGCGAACAAACGCAAGCAGCTGTGCTTTACCGCTGATGTCTGTGCTCTCGTCGACCTGAATTGCAAAGAACCCACGACTTTTAATTTTTGAGAGAACATTACACTTAATATCACTGGACATGTCAGCAATACGCCTACTTATCGTATTGCCTGAAATGGAATCTTATTAATTTCTGATACGGCATCCTCCCCAAACATAATCCTCACCATTTCTTGGCATGTAGGTAAAATTACCGTTTCAGCAACGTTATGTGATTTCATTTTCTTAGCAACAATTTCCGCCACAGCATAACTTGCTTCTTGAGCTTTCTTACTTATCTTGAACTTTTTCTCAAACGCAGCCGTTTGCTTCTTATTCAAGGCCAATTTGTCTGATACCTCCGGATGTCTAGTTGTTAAATGCCGCTTAAAGTATGAGGGGCCAAACAGGCCATAAATCATATATTTCTGTGTGTAATCTATTGGTTTACGTATCAACACTATTGGTTTATGAATATTTACTATCTGTCCTGCAGTGGGTTGGCACCCTGCCCGGGATTGGTTCCTGCCTTGTGCCCTGTGTTGGCTGGGATTGGCTCCAGCAGAACCCCGTGACCCTGTGTTTGGATTCAGCGGGTTGGAAAATGGATGGATGGATGGATATTTACTATCGGTTTGCGTGCATACTTAATTGGTTTGCGTGCATACAATACTGGTTTCATTCATACGAACTATATTGGTTCGTGTCCGTATATTATCGGTTTGTGCATGAACTATATCCGTTTGTATATGTATAGCACTGGTTTGCATATGAACTATATTGATTCGTGTGTGTATATCAGTGGTTCCAGTACGTTTGTTATTGGTTTGTGAGTGAACTGCATTGGTTTTCGGTTGTATGTTATCGGTTTGCATATGAACTATATTGGCTTGCGTTCTGTGCCGGTCTAACGATGGATTTGTGTATGCACTATATTGGTTTCATGCACGTCTTATACTGGTTTCATGTGGGTAACATATCGGTTTTGTGAATGAACTCTATTGGTTGTATGTGTGTTCCATGTCGGTTTCTCATACGAAACATACCGGTTATGCGTGCGCACCCTATTGCAACTCTGTGTATGAACTATATCGGTTCTGTGTGCGAACTATATCGGTTTGTTCATGTGATCTTCAGTAGAAATGGGCGGGGCAAGAAACAGGAAATCAGGGGCCGGTAGAGTCATGGAGTGTAAAGACAAGTGGCTAGGAGACAGATCTGGGTTTACTTTAAACAGTGCAGTATTTTTTTCCGCACAATAGGTTTGGGAAAGGACTTGGTGGTAATTATTACTATTTAATAGAATCTGCCATTGAGTGTGTAATGAACACAAAGCTGAAGTTAAGTACGTATTTGGTCGTCTTTTTATTCGCTTCCAGCTGCATGCTCACTTGCAACCCGCGACTGTACTTTTTCACACAGCTTTTGCAAACTAGTTACTTATTCTAAAGGCAAAATATTCTACATTTACGACTGACACCTTTATCCAGTATAACATTTAGTTACAACTGGTTACATTTCTTATGCCCAGCGATCCCGCACCATGCCGCCTATTCAGATGAAGTGACATGCTCATGGTCACACAGTGCCACTATCAGGACTTTAACCGAGAAATGTAGAATTTAGAGGACAAAGCCCTTACCACAATGCCCCAATGCTTGCACATCTGCAATGTGTATATTATTTGACATGATATAATCTTGTCCAGGACAGATTCCTTTATTAAAGTTGAGTGTAACATTTTCAACCCGTTCAAGTCCTAAATCTGGGATATTTATTCTTTCAAATAATGTATCAGTTTGCAGATTAATGTACACGCTGTATAATACTGTATTTTGCCATGCACTTAACATTGAAGAAGAAGCTGGTTTGTGAATAAGTTGCTGACTACAAGTATATGTGTAGCTAGGTGTGAATAAAAAGCCACCTGAATGTGTACCTAACTTAAGGCCCGTGATCATTTCAGATGTTAAATGTTAATCATCACCAAGCCCTTTCACAAACATTAAGTGGCATACAAAAGTATTCAATCCTCTTGAAAGTCATAATTTTCTGCAAGACAAAAGATTTATACACATTTATTCATTCAGTATTTTTCTTATGCTGTGACAAAACATTTCCAGAGACAAAATAAACTATTTTCTGTAGACGTTTAACTGAAGAAGAAAAACTCCAAAGTTAATGTTTGCATAGGTATTTAAACCTCTGTGCTTTGGAAGCTCCATCATTACACCAATGACAAATTAATTGCAAAGATGACAGTCGTTTAACAGTCATAATTAAACATGATGTGGTGCTACTTGTGAGTCCTTTCTGTCTCTCTGGATATAAACAGCCCCCTTTGTAAGGGCCGTAATCTTTGGTGGACAGTCACTGCAAAAATGAAAACAAAGGAGCATTCTACTGATGTGAGAAACAAAGTTATTGAAATGCACAAGACTGGGAATGGCTATAAAAATATCAAAAGAGTTTGAATGTCCCATTGTGCACTGTTCCATTCATCACCAGAAAGTGGAAGGTTCATCAAAGTACACAGACTCTGACTAGAAAAGGCTGTCCCTCAAAACTCAACATCAGAGTGAGACATCAACTGGTGGGAGAGGCTACTAGAAATCCAACTGTCACTCTCAGACGTCTGCGATGATCTTTAGCTGGAGTAAAGGTGCAGGGGTCCACAATTTCAAGAGTTCTCCATAAAACAGGCTTCTATGGGAGGGTAGCATGAAAGAAGCCATTCCTTAAGAAGGTCCACATAAAACAACGTATGGCGTTTGCCACAAAGCATGAGAAAGACCCAGTTAAAATGTGGGAGAAGGTTTTATGGTCATATGAGACCAAAATAGAAGTTTTTGGACAGACTTAAGAGGTATGTGAAGTGTAACACTAACATTGCCCAGGCCTCAAGAAACGAAACAACATTCCTACAGTGGAATATGGTGGTTGCAGTCTAATGCCATGGGGATGTTTTTCATGTGCTGGGTCTGAGAATCTTGTCAGAGTTGAAGGGACAATGGATGGACACAAATACTGCACAATTTTGCAAGAGAACTTGTTCTAGTCTGCTATGAAAGCTCAGGAGAAGATTCATCTTTCAACATGATAATGACCCTAATTATTAGGCCAATGTGACCTGGGATAGCTCAAAAACAGAAAGGTGAATGTTTTGGAGTGGCCAAGTCAAAGCCCTAAGCTTAACCCTGTTGAGAATCTGTGGCACTGTTTGAAAACTGCTGTTCAGAGGTGCCATCTCACCAACATAGAGGGTCTCTAGAAATCCTGCCAAGAAGAAAGGGGCAGAATCACTCCTGAGCAATGTGCAGAACTGGGGCCTACTTACAAAAGAACGAAGGCTGTTACGGCAGCAAAAGGGTTCTTGACAAAGTATGAATGTGTTGGGCTTGAATACTTAATGCAAACACCAACTTTGGAGTTTTTCTTCTTCACTCAAATATCTACAGAAAATGGTTTATTTAGACTTTGGAAATGTACAAGAGTTCACATTAAAAAGAATGAATGAATAAACGTGGAAAAATCTTTTGTCATACAAAAAATTAGGATGACTTTTAAAGTGATTGAATACTTTTGCAAGTCACTGTTTGTTTCTGAAAGGGCTTGGTGGTTTTTATTTTTAACAGTATTTTCCCGTAATTCTGAAATATTCACGGGGCTGACGTTAGGTGCACATTCTGCTGGCTTTTTATTCAATCCTAGCTACATCCAGTATAGGCTTGCAGTCAGCTACTTATTCATACAGCTTTTGCACACCAGCTTTTTATTCTATTTTAACAGCATGGCAAAATATTCTACAGCGTGTACATTAATCAGAATCATTACAAACTGATCAATTATTTGAAAAAATAAATATTCCACATTTTGGTTCTGCACAGGTCAAAAATCTTAAACACAACTTTAATTTAACAAAGGAATCTGTCTGTCTGTGAAAATTAAGGTGGCTGAACGTGATTTAACACTTTACAGTGCCCATGATAGCACAGTAAATCCTATTTATCAGATATTGGAGTGGAAATACACAGGTACTCGTACCTGGCAGGGCAAAAATCGGCTGCATCTTAAAAAACGCATATGCCTTGTCACAAAACTGTGAAAGTTAAGGTTGCCCAATATGATGTAATTCACATATACTGGTCCTAAATATGGAACATTTATCTTTTCAAAGAATGGACACGATCATATCATGTCAAATAATATGCACGTTGCAGATGTGCAAGCAGTGGGGCATTGTGGTTAGGGCTTTATCCTCTAAACCCTACATTTGTCGGTTCAAGTCCTGATAGTGACACTGTGTGACCATGAGCATGTCACTTCACCTGTCTAGGCGGCACGGTGCGGGATCGCTGGGCATAAGAAATGTAACCAGTAGTAACTAAATGTTATACTGGATAAAGGCGTCAGTCATAAATGTAGAATATTTTGCCTTTAGAAAAAGTAACTAGTTTGCAAAAGCTGTGTGAAAAAGTACATTCGCGGGTTGGAAGCGAGCATGTAGCTGGAAGCAAATAAAAAGACGACCAAATACGTACTTAACTTCAGCTTTGTGTTCATTACACACTCAATGGCAGATTCTATTAAATAGTAATAATTACCACCAAGTCCTTTCCCAAACCTATCGTGTGGAAAAAAATACGGCGCTGTTTAAAGCAAACCCATATCCGTCTCCTGTCAGCTTCTGAACACGCTCCATGACACTACCGGCCCCTGAGTTCCTGTTTCTTGCCCCGCCCATTTCCACTGAAGATCACGTGAACAACTGATATAGTTTGCACGCAGAACCGATATAGTTCATACACAACATTGCAATAGTGTGCGTTCGCAAACCAGTATGTTTCATACGCAAAACCGATATAGTGCACACGTAAATCCACCATGTTACTTTCACAAAGCCGGCATAGTACGCACACATAAAACCGGTAGAAGACTGACAAGGACTCAATGTAGTGCATACACAAAACCAATAGCGTTCATATGCGAAACCGATATACTACCCACGTGAAACCAGTATAGTGCATATAAAAAACCAGTGCTATACGTAAGCAAACCAGTAGTATATGAACACAAACCAATATAGTTGATACGCAAACCGATTGCATATGCACGCAAACCAATGCAATTCCCTCACAAACCGATAGCAAACGCACGTGAACCAGTAATAAAGTTCAATTCAATATAGTTCATATGCAGACTAGTGCTATGCATATACAAACGGATATAGTTCACGCACAAACCGATAATATACGGACACGAACCAATATAGTTCATATGAATGAAACCAGTATTGTTCGCACGCAAACCAATTAAGTATGCACGCAAACAGATAGTAATCATCCATAAACCAATAATGTTCACGCGTAAACCAATACTTTACGTACAAAAATATATGATTTTTGGCCTGTTTGGCCCCTCCTACTAAAGTTTAGCTGGCGCCATGGCACTATTGAGAAGTTTTTCGCCACAAACAATACACAGTGGTGAAGGGCAGTCAGGGTCTTCCGTCCAAGTGAATCCCAGAGCTAAGTAGTTGTCACTGTACTGGCGAACTTTGAGTTGTGGTTTGCCGGCGGCATTTTTCGGCAACTGCAGCTGAGTGGTTGCAGTGCTAACGGTAGCAGCTGCAGCTTCAATCAACTGCTCCGGAACCTGAGTATCGTCGTCTGATGCGGCGTCTTCTGATTTACGCTTCTTAACAAATAGGTCCATGTTCAAAATCAAAACAATAATTTACAAAAATTAATGCAAACGACAAGCCTAACTGCTATTACACCACGCAAACTGCCATCCCCACACAACCGCCACCTATAGCTAGTGAAAGCACACCGTCCTTGTACTCTGGCCATCATTTAACTTTGGGAGCGAGAGAGGGGTGGAGATAAGAACGGAGGAGCAGGCAGTTAACCGGCCTGTCAGGCAGATGAGAATGAGGCAGTGACATAGACTAACAGAGAAACAGCAACTGACTAAAGGAATAAAGAACGATTAATAACCACATAAAACCACGATGCTGGATTTTGTCTCAGCATTTTCCAGAGATTTAGGACTTTTTTGGCGGAACGCTTGGCTAGCACTAACAGAACCCTTGGGTTCCGTGGAACCCCGGTTGAAAAACACTGCCCTACCTGCTTTTCGTATATCGAGAGGTTCCGCAGTCATCAACAGGATTCTCCCCATTTGAACTGCTGTATTGTCAATATGTACGCAGCCCTCTCAGTGTCCTAAGAGAGACTCTAAAAGGAGACATAGCAGAATCAAAGAATGTGCTAACTTTTGTGCTCAAGTTACAGGAGAAGTTTGCTTACCTATCCCAGATGGTGAGAGAGAATATGGAGAAGGCACGAACTAAACAAAAGTCATGGTATGACAAAGCCGCAAGAGAACGTAA
The DNA here is from genome assembly GCF_900747795.2 of Erpetoichthys calabaricus. NCBI lineage: Eukaryota > Metazoa > Chordata > Cladistia > Polypteriformes > Polypteridae > Erpetoichthys > Erpetoichthys calabaricus. Next base: position 77,626,149 of record NC_041404.2, read on the forward strand.
CCTCGCTGTGGGACAAAAGGTACTGTATTTTTGCTGCTGCCTACTTCTGAGAGCAGCTTACTAGCTAAGTAGCTTGGGCCTTATACAGTGACAGCACAGAATGGTCCAGTCATTTATGAGATTGAGATGCCTGACCATCCACGGAAGCCAAAACAGACATTTCATATAAATATGCCAAAGGCTTGGAATGAGAATACTAACCCTTCCTTACAGTTTCTCATTCGAAGTGTCTTGGAGGAGGATGAGGCAGAGGAACAGTATTTGGGAATGAGAATACTAACCCTTCCTTACAGTTTCTCATTCGAAGTGTCTTGGAGGAGGATGAGGCAGAGGAACAGTATTTGCCCTCCAGGTCAGATGCTGGAGTGTTGCCCTCAGTAAAACACCAGAGTGACAAACAGACGGGATATTCAACAGATCATTCCAGAGGGTTTGTTTGGAGCTCTGCCTGGCAAGACTGAGCTTATACAACATAATATAAGACTTACCTCTCCAGGTCCGGTGAGATCTGTGTATTACCGCATCCCTGCACATTTGCAGGAGGTCTTCAAAGAGGAACTGGAGCAGATGAAACAACTTGGAATAGTTGAACCATCGGTGAGTGAATGGTGCAGTCCTGTGGTACTCGTCCAAAGAAAAATGGACAAATGCGTTTTTGTGTAGACTATTCAAAAGTTAATGCAATATCTGCTTTTGATGCCTACCCCATGCCAAGGGTAGATGAATTAGTGGAGCAGTTGGGTCCTGCTAAATTTCTGACAACTATTGATTTATGTAAAGGTTATTGGCAGATACCACTGACAGAGGAGTCCAAGCCACTTACCTCATTTCGAGCGCCCGGAGGCCTACTTTATATCACTTCACCATTTAGTCTACATGGGGCAGCTGCCAATTTCCAACACCTGATGGACAAAGTGCTGCAAGGTGCAGAAAGGTACGCTAGAGCATATATTGATGATGTAGTAGATAGATAGATAGATAGATAGATAGATAGATAGATAGATAGATAGATAGATAGATAGATAGATAGATAGATAGATAGATAGATACTTTATTAATCCCAATGGGAAATTCACATTCTTCAGCAGCAGCATACTGATACAATAAATAATATTAAATTAAAGAATGATAATAATACAGGTGAAAAAAAAAAAAAAACAGACAATAACTATGTATAATGTTAAATATTAACGTTTACCCCCCCTGGTGGAATTAAAGAGTCGCATAGTTTGGGGGAGGAACGATCTCCTCAATCTGTCTGTGGAGCAGGACAGTGACAGCAGTCTGTCGCTGAAGCTGCTCTTCTGTCTGGAGATGACATTATTTAGTGGATGCAGTGGATTCTCCATAATTGATAGGAGCCTGCTGAGCGCCCTTCGCTCTGCCACAGATGTTAAACTGTCCAGCTCCATGCCAACAATAGAGCCTGCCTTCCTCACCAGTTTGTCCAGGCGTGAGGCGTCTTTCCTCTTAATGCTGCCTCCCCAGCACACCACTGCGTAGAAGAGGGTGTTCGCCACAACTGTTTGATAGAACATCTGCAGCATCTTATTGCAGATGTTGAAGGAAGCCAGCCTTCTAAGGAAGTATAACCGGCTTTGTCCTTTCTTGCACAGCGCATCAGTATTGGCAGTCCAGTCTAATTTATCATCCAGCTGCACTCCCAGATATTTATAGGTCTGCACCATCTGCACACAGTCACCTTTGATGATCACTGGGTCTATGAGGGGTCTGGGCCTCCTAAAATCCACCACCAGCTCCTTGGTTTTGCTGGTGTTCAGGTGTAGGTGGTTTGAGTCGGACCATTTAACAAAGTCATTGATTAGGTCCCTATACTCCTCCTCCAGCCCATTCCTGATACAGCCCACGATAGCAGTGTCATCAGCGAACCTTTGCACATGGCAGGACTCCGAGTTGTGTTGGAAGTCCGATGTATATAGGCTGAACAGGACAGGAGAAAGTACAGTCCCTTGTGGCGCTCCTGTGTTGCTGACCACAATGTCAGACGTGCAGTTCCCAAGACGCACATACTGAGGTCTGTCTTTAAGATAGTCCACGATCCATGCCACTAGGTATGAATCTAATCCCATCTCTGTCAGCTTGTCCCTAAGGAGCAGAGGTTGGATTGTGTTGAAGGCGCTAGAGAAGTCTAGAAACATAATTCTTACAGCACCACTGCCTCTGTCCAAGTGAGAGAGGGATCGGTGTAGCATATAGATGATGGCATCTTCCGCTCCCACCTTCTCCTGATATGCAAACTGCAGAGGGTCAAGGGCGTGTTGAACCTGTGGCCTAAGGTGGTGAAGCAGCAGCCTCTCCATGGTCTTCATCACATGTGATGTCAGAGCAACAGGCCGAAAGTCATTCAGCTCACTAGGACGTGATACCTTTGGGACTGGGGTGATACAAGATGTTTTCCAAAGCCTCGGGACTCTCCCCTGTTCCAGGCTCAGGTTGAAGATGCGCTGTAGAGGACCCCCCAGCTCCGATGCACAGACCTTCAGCAGTCGTGGCGATGCTCCATCTGGACCCGCTGCTTTGCTGGCACGAAGTCTCCTCAGCTCTCTGCTCACTTGCGCTGTTGTTATTATGGGTGGGGATGTTTTTCCTATGCTGGTATCAGCAGAAGGATGTGTGGAGGGTGCAGTACTCCGAGGTGAGAGTGAGAGTGGGTTAGGGTGGTCAAACCTGTTAAAAAAGTTGTTCATTTGGTTTGCTCTCTTCACGTCTCTCTCAATGGTGGTACCCCGCTTCGAGCTGCAGCCAGTGATGATCGTCATCCCATCCCACACTTCCTTCATGCTGTTATTCTGCAACTTCTGCTCCAGCTTTCTCCTGTACTGCTCCTTCGCCGCCCTGAGTTGGACTCGGAGTTCCTTCTGCACGCGCTTGAGCTCATGCTGATCACCGTCTTTAAAAGCCCTTTTCTTCTGATTCAAAAGGCCCTTGATGTCACTTGTAATCCATGGCTTGTTGTTAGCATAGCAGCGTACTGTTCTTACTGGAACTACAATGTCCATACAGAAGTTGATGTAGTCAGTAGTGCAGTCAACAACTTCCTCAATGTTCTCATTATGAGATCCCTGCAGGATATCCCAGTCTGTAGTTCCAAAAAGTTCTCTCAGAGTATTCTCAGCCTCCGGGGTCCACTTCCTGAATGATCGTGTGGTTACAGGTAGGACTCTAACTTTTGGTTTATAGTGAGGCTGAACCTGAACCAGGTTATGATCTCCTTTCCCAAGCGCAGGCAGCGGGGTGGCGCTGTATGCGTCTTTAACGTTTGCATACAGTAAATCAATAGTCTTATTTCCCCGGGTGTTACAGTCCACATACTGGGAGAATGCAGGTAATGTTTTGTCCAGCGTCACATGGTTAAAGTCTCCAGCGATTAGCACAAGCGCCTCAGGGTGCTGCGTTTGTAACTTAGCAACAGCGGAATGGATGATGTCACTCGCTGACTCCACGTCTGCCCGAGGAGGAATGTATACAATAACAACAATGACATGTCCAAACTCTCTGGGCAAATAGTAGGGACGTAAACTTACGGCCAACAGTTCGATATCCCTGCAGCAAGTGGAGATTTTGACGTTAACATGTCCAGAGTGACACCACCGTGTATTAACATAGAGAGCGAGTCCTCCTCCTTTGTGCTTACCACAGGTACTTGCATCTCTGTCCGCTCTAACTGTGCTAAACCCGGGTAGCTCCACGTTGGCATCTGGGATGGTGGTAGTTAGCCACGTTTCGCAGAAACACAACAAACTGCATTCTCTGTAGGTCCTTACATTTTTCACCAGCGCAGCCAGTTCGTCGATCTTATTTGAGATTGAGTTTACATTCCCCAGAATCACAGAAGGCACCGAAGGCTTGAAACGCCACTTTCTCGCAAGCCGCTTCTTTTTTAGCTTAGTGCCCGCTCTGCTGCCATGATACCGCTTTCTTACCTCGTCGGGTAAATATGGAATATAGTAGTGTTTAGTCAATCATGGGAAGACCACTTAAAGCACCTTGCTGAAGTTTTCAACCGTCTAAAAGATGCTGGTTTGGTGGTAAACCCAGAAAAAAGTTTTATCCAAGGAAGAGGTACAATACCTGGGTTACACCATAGGGGCCGGTATTATCCATCCTCAGGTTGACAAGGTGGCTGCCATCCAGAGTAGACAGCAACAAAGAGATAGGTCCATTCCTTTCTGGGACTGGTGGGGTGGTACCGTCGGTTCATTCCGAACTTTTCAAGTGTTGCAGCACCCCTATCTGACCTCCTGAAAAACCAAGCCCCTAGAAACATCAAATGGACAGAGAAATGTGAACATGCTTTTAATACATTGAAAAAAGTTTTCTGTGAAAATGTATTATTGCACTGTCCTGACTTTTCCAAACCTTTTATTTTACAGGTTGACGCCTCAGGACAAGGTTTGGGCGCCGCTTTAATGCAGAGGGAAGGAGAAGAAAGGAGACCTATTTTGTTTATCAGTCGAAAGCTGTTTGATATAGAAAAGAAATATACAGTGTTGGAAAAGGAGGGGCTAGCTATTAAATGGGCAATTGATAGTTTAAAATATTACCTTTTGTCAACAGAGTTTGTGGTAGAGCGTGACCATAGGGCTTTGCAATGAATGCAGCGAATGAGACATTCAAATGCACGTGTGGCCCATTGGTATTTGTCGCTCCAACCTTATTGATTTCAGGTCCGCTATGTGTCTGGAAAGAAAAATCTCGTGGCGGATTATTTGTCCCGACCTTGCGACCTGTAATCTTAAGGGGGAGGGTGTGTTGTAATGCGACCCGCGCATTACCAAATTTAAGTTGAAGCATTAAACTTGAAGCAGCGGTATTTATATGGTTACTAGTCATTTAGCCCGTTACAATAACGGGCGCTAGAACAGTAGTGCATAAACATTAGTAGGAACAGTCTATATTAAATGGCAAGGGACTTTGACCTCATTCTTTTTGTTGGTCGTATTTTTCTTTCTTTCAGCCTTTCTTTTGTTGATGTTTACTTGCTGAGCTGACCGTTCTTTCGTGGGCTGCCACCGTGTATTGTGTGTCTTTAATTTTCTGTGACAGTAATACTGTCTTGTATGTCCGGTGGCTTGTACGTCCATAATATACCTTTAATTTTCTCTGGCAGTAATACAGGCGTGTGTGTCGGTAATATGCCTTTAATCTCCTCTGACAGTAATACTGGCTTGTATGTGGTTGTAATATGAGTCACTGTATTGTGTACTTTTAATTTCCTCTCGCAGTAATACTGGTTTGTATTTCCGCAAAACACCTGTAACTTTTTCTGACAGTAATATCGCGCATCGCACCGTGCCCCGCGCATGCGCACTTCACCAGAAGACACTCACACACGGACACCTGGACTCACACAGGGATTTTATTAAAAAGGATAAGGAAGTTTACCGTTTGTGTGTTGAGGGCACTGCCGCGGGAACGCAGGGCTGTCTAGCGTGTAAGCACTGTGAGGCGCGGTGTGTCTGGACACATGTGGAGCTGGTATAATGGCCAGTACGGGCTCAACCACATGTGTTCATTTTTACATGCCGGTGTCCTCGCAGCTTGCCCAGCTCAGGCGGTTTGAGATGCGGCACGCCTGAAAGAAAAAGCCGGCATTAGCCTTTGTAAACTAGGTTGAGTCAGAGATGGGGATCCCATAAGGTAAAGAAATCATTTTACTTACTGGTGAGTCGGCAACGGGTGTACTTGAGCTCAGCATAGCCATTGGCCGTCCCGGGGGGGTTTATACATGCGCGACCCACAGGGGTTCGATTTTAAATACATAGTTTCCCAGGGCGTGGCATGAACGCGCTAGCGTCTACCTGGATAGGAGCGTGAGATAGACGGGTTGGCAGATTGGCTGGGCAATCTTGGCGCTTATATTTAAGGAGCTATTTGGAGGAGCAGTTGTGATTTTGGTAGCTTTGTATATATTCTTTTTTATATAGAGTTATATATCTCCTAGTGATCATTTTTGGTGGAGATATATATACTTATTTGGTGCTGGGATAGTTTTTGATTTGGGGTTTGGTGCAATTGTTTTTGTATATACACACTTTTATTTTTGTGTATTTTTCTTTTCTTTTCTGCTGGAGGAGCTTCTTGAGCCAGAGAAAAAAAAGACAGCCTTCATTATTGGAGTGTGTGTGTAGTTTTTTTGTAGGAGTGCACTGTTTTTGTAAATACACCATATTTTTTCCTCTTTTTTTTGTTTTTATTTATTTCTGAAGAAGTGTCAGTGTTGAAGGACTGTGTTTCAAAGCCCACCTGACACTACTACATTTTGGTTGTACAGCACTCTTGTAAATAAACTTGCTTAAAATAAAATAAAAAAAAAAAATCTGCTTGCTTGGCTGATGATTAGGTTGTTTCACCAAATAATCAACCAACCCTTTGCTCTCCTTAATTTCATAAGGGTCTTGCCAATGGGCAAGCAATTTGGAATGAGAGGTGGGAACCAATACCATGATGCGATCCCCCGGATGGAATTCTCGGAGTGTCGTGCCACGGTCATAATAGCGGGCCTGTGCTGCTTGCGCTTCTTCTATATGACTTTTTAGAATAGGTCTTATTTCTTCCAAATCTATTGCGTAATTGCGCGATATTTTCCAAGATATTTGTAGAGGGAAGAGCCTCTCCTTCCCAGCCTTCCTTTAAAATATCTAATATACCCCGGGGTTGTCGTCCGTACAATAATTCAAAAGGAGAGAACCTAATGCTGGGTGGTATGACCAAAATTCTATATCATGGTATTTTTCAAAATTGTACCGGTTTCATGGTATTCAACGGTATTTTTTTCCCGTGCATGAGTTAACCACATTTTCCACTGCAATTACTGCAGAAGACTGGCTAAGAATAATCTGTTCCACTGTCATGGGAATTGTACATTGTACAAAAAAAATTTTAGTGTGAACACAAGTATTAATTCAGGTTTGCATGGCCCCATAAAGTGAAAGTTTTCAAGGAGGGGGGCACTAATGAAGAGAAGGATTCACATTGCATGACAGTTGCTGCCAAAATATAGAACCTTTTTATTGAACAAATTTTGCAAACAACTTAAACTAAAATTTTGACAACATATTGTCAACCATCCAAAGTGGCATTTAGACTTAGTAAAATATCCAGAGGTGCTTGTCAAAAGTTGTATTGCACTGAACATGTCTTAGAAAAGGAACAAATGGTAAATATTTTTTGTAAACCAACTACATTTTCTATTAATGTTAACAATCTCTGTCCACTGACATGTTAAAGTGACTTTTTAAACAACTTTACCATCATTAAACTGCACACTGCTTACTGCGGCGTGTGAATAAGGTGCTGCGCCCACGGAGACGTATATTTATGGGCTGGCAGGATAGGGGGAAGGAAAAAAGAAAAGATAGAACAAAAGGATGCTAAAGAAGGGAAAAGGCAGTCATAGGAGACGATCCAGACACCAGGAAGGAGAAGGCAACATGAGCTGGGGCTCCATGACGGAGTGCAGGCTGAGGCAATCTAGGGGCTGGTTCACCCCACTGACTAAGCGTGTAGAGTGGGACGAGCGAAATGTAAGACCTCCCAATGGATCTGAGGAGTGACTGAGTTAGTGTGAAGGAAGATGGGATGTGTGCTCGGATGGTCTGGCTGCGCAGAGTGGCGGCAGCCAAGACAGGGTTTGGCAGAAAGCAATTTGTGCTGCAAAGGCTACACCAGCAACACCAGTGAAGGGTGAGCTGTGGAGACAGAAGGTGGTGTGCTGCGATTGGGCGAGGAGAGAGACTGTATTTTAACAGATTTATTTATTATGGATTTTATCCCCACGTTTCACTGGCTTTATGGATTTGCTATTTATTTGGGTACTGTATTTTTCTGAACACTGCACAATGGACACTTTTGGTTTTACTTTGACTGTTTTTAACAAAAGCACTTGAGCACTTTCCACTATCCCCTGGCTTCAATGAGATTTCTCAGCTCATCTCAGTTATAACTATCGACGGTGTTGGTTCAAGAGACTCCCATGTGGGAAGAGGGAGTCTGTAGGGGACCGGCATCGTCACACTATTACACAGTAACCAGGTACATTACACAGTATTGAAAAAAAATAAAATAAAACAAGTGCAACTTGGCTTGCAGTATTATCCAGTAGTATAGAAACAGTATTCACACATTTGAACATAATGGTCCACATCCGACCTTTGAAAACCAAAGTATCTCCAGACAACAGACACGGCACCTTCTTTAGTCAAAAGTTCTTCTGTGTCATCATGTTCAACATTATCAGCTGCTACAGCTTCCATTTTGGAATGTTCTCTGTCCATTTTCACCGCTCAATACCTCCACTAACACATGTACTCTGTTGCATGTGTATTTAGTAATGCAGCAGTGAAAAAGGTCCCCCCTTAAACAGTTTCCCGTTGCGCCACGTTCTAAACGTTGTTTAGGCTATTTAAACCAGTGTTCTGGTATAAGAAAAATCCATATCATAACAAAAATAAAAAACGGTTTTTGGTATGAACCGGTATACCGCCCAGCACTAAGAGAACCCCATAGAGGCTTGTGGGACTTCCCAATATGCAAAGAGAATGAGGGGGAGGAGTTGATCTAAATTCCTCCAATCCCCACTGATCACCTTGCAAAGCATCTGTTTGAGAATCTGATTAAATCTCTCTACTAGACTGTCGGTTTGAGGATGGTACACCGCAGTTTTTAAGTGCTTTATTTTCAGTAACTTGGCAGCTTCCCAGAACGTTTCCAAGGTAAAAAGCGTCCCTTGGTCCGTCAGGACTTCTTTAAGGATGCGAGCTCGCGCAAAGACCCCTACTAGTTCCTGTGCGATTGCTTTAGATGTAGCTGAGTGCAAGAAGAACAGCCTATGGGTATCGGGTCACGTAATTCACAAGGACTAATATATATTTGTGTCCTTGGGCTGTGGGCTCTAAGGCTCCTACTATATCGACCCGGATTCTTTCAAAGGGAACATCACTTAGGGGAAGGGGAACGAGAGGATCATGGCCCCTCCGAGGAATTTGCCGTAATTGACACTCCAGACAAGAAATACAAAAACAGTGAACCTTTTTGTTAATTCCCGGCCAAACAAATCGGAGCTTGATTCACTCTAAAGTTTTTTCAGAGACTAAATGGCCTCTAAGGAGGTGGGCGCGTGCTAACTCACAAACCTGCCGCCAGTAGATTCATGGCATTAATAACAATTTCCGGACCTCCCCCTTATGCTCCGTGATATGATACAACAGATCATTTTCTATTACGAAGCGAGGTCCCTGTGGTATGGGCTGATGTGTGTGTTCGCCATTAACGAGAACCACTGCGTTCTTTGCAAATTTCAGAGAGTCATCATTCCATTGCTCTCTATTGAAAGAAGCCGACGTTGCTCTAAATTGAAAGTGCATTTCAGAGAGAGGGTCTGGTCTGACCTCAAGGGGTTGAGATATCTCCTGACTCGTTGAGGCATGGGTGGATGATGTATCCGCCTGAGACAGGCCAGGAGTTTCCCCATCATCCTCTTGGACTTCTGTATCATATCCACGTTTATAACTAGGCCCACTTTTTGACCAGGAGTAGCCAGTAGTCCACCGCATTTATTTATAGACCAGTCCCGCCCTAGAATCACGGGAAAAGGTGGATTGGGGAGGACCGCCATAGGGAATTTTCTTAGCGATCCTCCCTGACTGATGAAACATAGGGTGGTTTTAAATTTATGGACTTCTCCGTGTATGCACTTAATACTGATTTTATTTGAATCTGTCTGTAAGACATATTGGCGAGCAACAATGGAAATGTTATTGCCTGAGTCAAACAATGCCATAAGTTTATAGCCATTACTAATAACTACTCCCATATTTGAAACTGTTAGGGGGTTGGTAAGGGCACACAAACCATCCCATCCCCCGCCACCCCTCTACCCCAACCCACCTGCATCCTGCCTCGCTCCTGGACAGGTCGGACGGCAAGCGGCCCGGGGACTTTGGAACAGGCTCCGGCTTATGTGGAAGACACTTATTTTTTAGGATGTAATCTCTAGGGAATCTACTAGAAGACCGTTCTGCTCTCCCAGATTTTGAGGCTGGCATAGGTGTTATTATGAGCCATACAAGCTCCTCCATGGAGTGAAAGTCTCCCCAGACCAGCTGGGCAAAGTTTTTGGGAAGACATTGTATGAATAGAAAGCAGGTGACCTGCTGCACAATTTGGAAGGTGGTAAGTTCAAATGGCTGTAGCCATAAGGCCACCTGTGCCCGGAGGGCCATAGCCTGCCCCTGGATCGAATTCCCAATTTCTTATTTCTCTTACCTGCTGGTCTGGGGATAGCACACTTTTAGCTGGGTCCTCAGTCCGAATGGGCGGCTCAGCCCTCTCATCCGAGAGAACATAATATAAGTCCTTTTCGTTTCATCCCCAGACACCATCCTACGTCAGTGTGTCTCCTTCACACTCTCCTTTTGGTAAGAACTAAGCCCAGAAATGTATTTTTGGAGTGGAGCCTGCACCCAGATCTTTCCTGACCACCGGACGAACTCCCCATCCAGAAACTCGGCCCCGGTACTTTCCTACCTGGTTCTATTTTAGGTCCTGTCCCGGTTTCTTCTGGGACGAAATCCTGCTGACTAAGCCACTGTGATAATAATTGAGCCCAGACATCATAAAAAGGTTTGGGACAGCCACCCGTATAATATCCCTGGCTACAAAAGGCTTTTTAGTAACAGAGTTGCTCAGCAGACTGAGTCCAAAACAGAACGGATTACATGTGGCAAAGATGGCGGCTTTAAATGTTCATTTAGGAAGTGACATCATCAAGGGCCCCCAACCCAGAAGTGACGTCGTCTGGACCAGAAGTGACATCATCAAAGGTCCATGGAAAAAACCCATTCCACCACAAAAACCACCATCCCTGGAAGTGACGTCATCTGGACTGGAAGTGATGTCATCAAAGGGCCCCCTGAAACTGAAGTGATGTCGTCTGGGCAGGAAGTGACATAATCAAAGGAGCCAGAAATAGAAGTGGTGTCTTTGGAAGCGCCTGAACGTTGCAGTATTTCCCGGGAAAAATCTGCAGGGAACTGAGAAAGACAGTCAGTGCACCCCACCATCCCCTAGTCGGATGTTTAATTGCAATTATGTAAGCCCTTTAGCTGCCTCCTACTCGCATATGTGTGACTATATCTATATATATATATATATATATATATATATATCCAACCATCCATTATCCAACCTGCTATATCCTAACTACAAGGTCACGGGGGTCCGCTGGAGCCAATCCCAGTCAACACAGGGCGCAAGGCAGGAAACAAACCCCGGGCAGGGTGCTAGCCCACCACAGTATATATATATATTGTAGCAGTAGAGGCGTGGAGCCACCTCTAACACCCTCAGGTACTACTCTGAACACCAGGTGAAAGTATAATCACTATTATTTTTATTATTATACTGTGCACAAAGCACCCTCCACTCCACACTCATAAACACAATAATCCTCAATAATAAACTCTTTCCTCCTCGCCCAGACACTTGCCACCTCCCAGTTCAGCTCACCCAGAGTCCTTTTATAGCCCCTGACCCGGAAGTGGTTCCTGGCAAAACCCCCAAGTCCTTATCCCTTCCGGGTCAGGGTAAACAGTCTCTTCAGCCCGGGAGCACGTCGTTTCTTCCTGTCACGTGGTGATGACGCACTCCCAGGTTATAGGGCACGTAAGGGCCCACTAGCCCCCCTACAACGACTCCTGGCGGCCCCAAGGTATCCAGCAAGGCTGTGTAACAACACTACAAAGTCCATGATGCCCTGCTGGAACTCGGGGCACGAATATGCTGTCCGGAGGGCTCCTCCTAGCGGCCTGGGGGTGAGGGCCGGACTGGGAAGCCGGCAATCCTCCACAATATATAAATTTTAAAAAAAGGCATAAAGGCATTACAAGCAGTCATCTGTTGACGAAGGAAGCGATGTTTTGTTATTTGCAAAATCAGAAGACTGACATTTTCAAGACTTGGAGAGTTAACTACATCAGACAACAAGACTTTCTGAAGGAAATATTGTAAGTAAAATGAAAATGAAAATACATTACATCTAACAATGTTTTTTTAGTTTTATTTTTTATTAAGTTTTTTGTGAGTGTAAGATTGCAGGTGTTTTGTCAGTGAAAAGTGAAAGAATAAAGGGAACATCAAGGGGTAATATGGTTATTGCGTATGAAGCATTTTGGTATGCAGTTCACATTAAAGAAATATAATATTTGTCTTAGAAATAGCATGAAGAGAACTGCTGAAAAGATTAAGTTAAGAAACAATGTTTTAAGTGCTGGCTTAAGAAGTTAGCCAATGTCATGTACTCAGTAGGACCTGACATTTGTCATTTACTGTACACAGTTGTCACGTACACAGTTTTCCATAAAGGAATAAGAAGTGAACTTAAGAGATACTGAAGGACAACAATGTAGCAGAAGTGAGACTTTTATTTGGTTTTTATTTGGTTATGCTTATTAGGGTGTGTAAGCCAAATAGCCAATCAGAGTGAATGCAAGCTAGTGAATCAATCATAGCAAGCAACAATTCAGCAGTGTCATGCAAATTCATTTATCTACAGGAATGACTCTTTGCCTCTGTTCTGTGATCATTTGCTGACAACCTCTGCTGAAGATGTTCCTTAGTAGATTTCTGTAACAGGATGATCCCTCTTCAAGCATTGGCTGAAGAGAAAATAAAAGACGCATTGAACAAGCTTCCTCCTGCCTGGTACCTGACTCAAAGAGGTCCTAGTTGAGGACAAGAATTCTTTCTTTAATATATTTTCAATTTAATTTCTACACAAAAGTGGTCAGTGTGAGTGCAGCTTCTCAACCTTAAAGTTTGTGAAAAGTCACAATCTCGCAAAGAAGGCGGTTCACAATTTGACAAACATCACTCTGCTCATCTTTGATTGTCAGCATGAAAAAGAAATTGATGCTGATGAATTTGCACCACCCTGCGAAAACTCCCTGCCAATCTTTTCAACTGCCAAATAAAACTTTCTAGAGTTTCTCGTCCATTGCGAGAGATGGACGTCTGAAGCAGAGCTCTGTTAGCAGCGGTGTTATTTTTTATATTATTTCCTTATTATCCTGAGATATCCTGTATTTATCCAACCCGAGGGTTCTACTACAGCATATATAAACATGGTCGGCAAGAAAGGGGCTCAGAAAGAAATGGAAAAGAAAACTAAAGTTGCATCCAAGCCCAGACCGACAAGTCCAAGTTCAAGCTCAAGGTACAGCCTTTCAGGGACTGACCTGGAACAGATGGGCGAAAGCTCAGACTCCTCTGGACCACGGTCCACAGCATCGTCTCCAGTTGAGAGCGAAATGGGGAGCGAATGTGCAAGTGATGCAGGTCACGATAGCTCGCCAATTGGAGAAGATCATTTGAAACTGGAAAAGGCCTTGCAGTCCGCACTTTCACCTACTCCACGTGAGCCGGGAACGTCGGCTGTAATAGAGTCCGCCGCTGCTCGAAAGCAGAAATGATCTGTCCGAACTGAAGGTGATGATCGCTGAGCTGAAGCAAGAGATAAAGAATGATATAAAGAAAAGTGAGAAGGCAAGTGAGAAGCTGCGGCGGGAGCTGCAATAGCTGCGGCAAGATAACAAAGACTCGGAGAAACGCGTATATATCCGCTTTGAGGCGGCCTTTAATGGTATGCTGGATAAAATTGAGGAGCACATTCAGGAAACCGCATCTAAACTGAGCACATTTGCCAATCAGCTGGAGGATGTTAAATAGGCATTCACGACTCGAATTGAAATAGCCGAAAATCTAGCATCCACCGCTGATGGAAAAGCAACAGCTGCCAGTTCCGAATGCAAAAAACTTGGAGACAGACTTGCTGTTCTGGAAGATGGAAGCAGAAGGAATAATATTAGAATCGAAGGTCTTCCTGAGAATCATGAAAGACCAAACCCAGTGAAATTCGCAGCTGAACTATTCTCTAAAATAACTGGAGAGAACTTTAAATCAGATACCGATATAGCAGCAGCTTATCGCATATGCGGATCAAATACCTTTAGACCTAGGTCTTTTATTATCCGCTTCGAGAGATTATTATGTAAGCTAGATGTGATGGCACTCCTCAGACGCAAGCAAGAGATTATATTTGAAAATAACCACATTCGTATTTTCCCTGATTTCTCTCCCGCTACAGCTGCTAAACGTGCAGCCTTCTATAACATTAAACAGCGGGTTACGGCAAACCGATATCAAATACAGCCTCTTGTACCCTGCCAAACTGAAAGTGGATGTGCAAGGCCAATATTACATCTTTTCCAGCAAGGAGGAAGCAGAAAAGGAATTAAGAAAGCTGATCCTGACACTATTCTGAAACACAATAGTGAGTCGCATCCTATCATGGCATGGCAAGGAGATATCACCTGCTGTCTGATCCACTTGGAATGATACGGGTATTATAATTATACTTCCTTTTCATTACACAGACGCTTTCTGTTTATGTTTTAATTACAGTTATAGACGTGTGTGTGGAAGAAATTAACTTTTTTTTTTTTTCTTACTACCCTAAAGGAGACTGTTTAACATCATACCCTTGGTTTATTGTTATTATTGCATTAAGACTTACTATGCTTATCCTGGACCACTTTCTAACACCATCCCCTGGGTTTATTATCTTATTACTTTAAGATTGCTGAAGATTATATTATATATTTTATGCTTATAGTTTGTTAGTGAATAAATATAATCATAGTTTGTTAATGATTATATTTTAGGCATATAGTATTTAGACTATATTGGCAATAGATATCTCTACTTTTTAATCCTAAAACATCCGCTGCATGGGGGCTTGTTTTGCTCTGGACGTGCTCTGTCTCTAGGTATGTCAGAGGACCGAGACTTTGTGAAGTGGGGTCCAGCCTCACATGAGGAGGCAAAATGGGGGGATGGGGGGATAAGGGGGGAGAGAAAGAGAGCAGGCTATATCTAATCTATCCTTTTAATCCTTATAATTATAACTACCAACATAACAATAGGCTGCATGGCAATAACTCTTATCTTCCAGTTAAGATTATAAAATGACATCAAAAACTCAGATTCAATATCTCCATGATGGAACAGTTAACTTTGTGAACTGGAATGTTAAAGGCCTGAATCACAAATTAAAGAGAAAGAAAGTACTCTCTTACCTAACAGGTTTAAACGCTAAAATAGTATTTTTACAGGAGACCCACTTACTAAGCAAGGATCAGTTCCATCTGCAAAACGACTGGGCTGGCCAAATGTTCCATTCTAGCTTTACAAAGAAAACTAGAGGTGTGGGAATTCTCATACATAGAACAGTCTTATTTAACTGTAAAATGATTTTGATAAATGTTTATGCACCGAATGTCGATGATAAGGAATTCATGCAAAATGTATTTGCATCCATTCCCAATGTGATCACTCATAAAATTATAATGGCCGGGGACTTTAATTGTGTTTTAAATCCACTCTTAGATAGGACTCCTGTCGCAGGGGGGATGACATCTAACACTGCAAAGATAATTACACAGTTTGTAACTGACCACAACTTATCAGACCCCTGGAGGTTTCTAAACCAAAACTCAAGAACATATTCTTTCTACTCACCAGTACATCATTGCTACTCAAGAATAGATTATTTCTTTATAGATAATAATTTCTTGCCTACGATTAACTCTTTGAGGGCTGAATATAAACACGTGTTTTCTGAAAAGCACCCAAA
Source organism: Erpetoichthys calabaricus (assembly GCF_900747795.2). NCBI lineage: Eukaryota > Metazoa > Chordata > Cladistia > Polypteriformes > Polypteridae > Erpetoichthys > Erpetoichthys calabaricus. The sequence goes on from NC_041404.2 coordinate 77,641,861, forward strand.
GCAAGGGGCTCACACACAAATCAACCTAAAATATCAGTGGCTGTGGCCACCAGTTCACAGTCTCTTGTGGCTCGAGATGCTCACAGGCGGCATGACGGCTGGCAGGAATGGCTGGGGGGCGACGAGGACGGTCACAGTGCGACGCCCTCTGGTTTGTACCTCGTGTCAGTCTTCATCTACACAAACGTCTTCAGCACCATGATTGGCTGGAAATCGATCAGCTGATGTTGGTACTGTACTTTCGTTTTCGATCTTGATCTCCAGATCACTTGTATCAGAATTGGAATCGGACAGGTCAGAGTCCAATTCAGCAATAAAATGCAAAACGTCATCCACGGAGTAGTTTGCTTTGAGCATTCTCTTCGATCCCTCGCCAAATGTCGATGCTGTTTTTGTCGTTGTTTGCTCTTCACTACTCCTGCAAGCGCAGGGAATCTCAGTCAAACCAGCAAAACTAACTTTCCTTCTAGCAAACAGAGTCAAACTAAAATGTAATGACGGGTTTTGTCACCATTTGCAGTTGCTTACTGCTTCTCAACCCCTCCTGCTGACAAAAGTCGACATCTGCCCTGAAAGAGTTAAATCTTGCAAGTACAATGCTATTGTTATTTCCGACCATGCATCTCTGATCTTGGAGCTAAAGTCACTAAGCCCCACACACTCACCTCGTAGATGGCGTCTTAACCCGCTTCTATTAGCAGACGAGAACTGTACAGAATTTATATCCAAACAAATCAGTTTCTTCCTAGAGACAAATACATCCTCAGAGGTTTCTGCAGGAATACTCTGGGAAACTCTAAAGGCCTTCTTAAGAGGACAGATTATTTCATATCTTTCCCACAGGAATAAATTAGAAACCAAGAAAGTATCAGAACTAAAAAGCAAAATTACTAGAATAGATGAAGAACATGCCAGACAACCAAGCGAGGCTCTACATAGGAAAAGGCAGGCTCTACATTCAGAACTCAACCTCCTGACCACTAAAGAAACTGAACAACTAATTTTTAAATCCAGACATCATTACTATGAACATGGAGAGAAAGCTAATAAGCTTTTAGCTCAACAAATCCACAAGCAAGAAGTTCGCAATGCAATCCCAGCAATCACCAACATGAACGGAGATGAAATCATTGACCATAAAAATATAATGCACACATTTAGAGACTACTATAAATCCTTATATTCTACTGAGTTTAAAGAAGACAACACACAATCTAATGCATTTCTGGATACATTACAGTTACCACAAATAGATACTTTTAGTGCGGAGGAATTGAATAAACCTCTGGCGCTATCAGAATTACTAGATGCTATAAAGTCACTTCTGGGCGGGAAAGCAGCAGGCCCTGATTGCTACCCTGCAGAGTTTTATAAGAAATTCTCCACTCAGCTAGCTCCCCTCCTATTAGCAACATTTCCAAAAGCTAGAGACATTCAAATTCTACCTCAAACTTTTCATCAAGCATTAATCACCGTCTTTCCTAATCAAAATAAGGACTTATTACAATGTGCATCATACAGACCAATTTCACTTCTGAATAATGATGTTAAGATACTTTCAAAAATCATAGCTAGAAGGATGGAGAAAGTGCTGCCTCCGGTAATATCACAAGATCAAACTGGATTTATCAAGGGTCGACACTTATCCTCCAATTTTCGACGCCTGTTTAATGTAATATACTCACCAACAAAGTCAAACACCCCAGAAATATTATTATCATTGGATGCAGAAAAAGCATTTGACATGATTGAATGGAAAAACCTTTTCACTACATTAGAAAAATTTGGGTTGGGCCCGAACATTTGTGCATGGATCAAACTACTGTATACAAATGCAGAAGCTTCAGTTTGTATTAACAACATTTGTTCAGACTACTTTAAACTAGAACGTGGTACCAGACAAGGATGTCCCTTGTCACCACTGCTATTTGCAATCACCATTGAACCACTGGCGGTTCACTGTCGAAATGCTGATCAGATAAATGGATTATCAGAGAAGGATTGGAACAGAAAATTTCTCTATATGCAGATGATATGGTTTTGTATATATCAGACCCACAAAATTTTGTGCCTGCAGTCTTAACAGCACTTATAGAATTTCAAAAGATCTCTGGTCTCAGAATTAATCTGAATAAAAGTGTATTCTTTCCAGTGCATTCTCAAGAATATAATATTAAATTAGACACCCTACCTTTTATCATTGCAGATCAGTTTAAATACCTAGTGGTAAACATCACAAGTAAACACAAAGCTCTTTATCAACAAAATTTTGCCGTCTGTATGGAAAAAATTAAGCAAGACTTGCATAGATGGTCAACCCTTCATCTCACTCTAGCTGGAAGAATTAACATTGTTAAGATGAATATTCTTCCTAAGCTTCTTTTTTTATTTCAAAACATTCCAATATACATCAATAAATCATTTTTTAAGCAATTAGATTCAACAATAACCTCATTTATTTGGAACTCAAATCATCCACGTATCCAAAGAGCAACCCTACAAAGACCTAAGGCAGAAGGTGGCATGGCTCTACCTAACTTTCAGTTTTATTACTGGGCAGCAAACATTCAAGCTATAAAAACCTGGACACAAATAGATGAACATACACAGGCTTGGCCTGCAATAGAAGTAAAATCCTGTAGTACTTCTTTATATTCCCTGCTTTGTGCCCCAATAAATGCAAGGTATCGGCAATATGCTAATAACCCAATTGTGCTTAACTCACTCAGAATATGGAACCAATGTAGAAAGCATTTTAAGATGGAGAAGCTTTTATCTGTGGCACCTCTGCAAGAGAACCACCTCTTTCAACCCTTGCAAACATATGCAATTTTTAATATCTGGAAAAAATTTGCCTTTAAAATGCTTAGAGATCTTTATATAGACAATATCTTTGCATCCTACGAACAATTACATTCCAAATTTAACTTTCCAGCTACACATTTCTTTCACTATCTTCAAATTAGGAACTTTGTTAAACAGAACCTGCCCGATTTTCCTCATCTTGCACCCTTGTCCATGCTCGAAAAAATTATTGCTCAATTTCAAGGAGTTAGACACGATCTCTACAATATATAAAATTATTTTACAGTCCTTCCCTTTCAAAGATCCAAGAGGACAATGGGAAAAAGATCTCTTAATCAATATATCAGAAAGGGAGTGGAAAGTAGCAATGCAGAGACTTCACTCAAGCTCCATTTGTGCAAAGCATACAATTATTCAACTCAAAGTTATATATTGAGCACATCTGTCTTGCCTGAAACTGTCCAAAATGTTTCCAGGGCAAGATCCAACCTGCGAACGCTGCAATCAAGTCCCAGTCTCACTGGGTCACATGTTTTGGGCCTGCACCAAATTAACATTATTTTGGACCAAAAATTTTAAGTGCCTTTCAGACAGCCTTGGTGTCACATTCCCTCCTAACCCATTAACAGCTGTGTTTGGTGTTCTTCCAGATGGGTTTAAAGTGGAGAAGGACTGAAGGAAACTGTGATTGCATTCACTACACTTTTGGCACACAGACTTATTTTGGTAAACTGGAAGAATCCTAACATCTCCTCTTTTAAGCAGTGGCTAACCGATGTTTTATACTATTTGAAATTGGAAAAAATCAAATATTCAGTTAGAGGATCTGTACAGAATTTTTTTAAAACCTGGTAGGATATAATCAATAAAATTTTAGAATAAGCTCTTAAAGCACAGAGGAAGCAATTATCTCCGCATTTCTTTTTCTTCTGCATTCATCTCTATTGGCCTATTAAACTCATCAATTTAGGTATGTTTACAAGCCTTAAGTTTTACCCCATTGGCCATGCTCTCTCTCTCAGGGGTGGGGGTCGACTTGTTTTTCAATCCAATTTTCTTTAAAAATTGATCGATTTGTATGAATGATTACAATAAAATGAATTAAAAAAAAAAATTCTAGACCCACCACTACTGCTGAACTAATCAGTTTGTCATTTTGGAATTGAAGCCTTCAATATTATTACCTTTTCATATGTCACTGAACTGTGGTTTTATTATATCACTTCATGAAATCTCTGATTTAACTACTTGGTTCTGCTTTTATCCTCTGCTGATGGAACCTGATTCAGGGTTCATTTCTTACAAAGGTTATAATTAATCATAGAACTGTTGATACATGAACCTATGTACCTGGCTGAATCTTGTGAGGTTATGCTAAGTCAACAGAAATAGACGGTGTTTGCTAAAATAAATAGCCAGTTCTGGTGAAATGCTTTCATGTGATTTTGAGTTAATTAAGGAAACATCTGTATGTGCAAACATAAGATCTCTCCTTAATCTTTCACAGATGTAGTTACAGTTATGACCAGGGAGCATGCTCCTCCTAATGGACTGAAAGCAATTAGTAGATTGAGAAATAAGAGAGCAAATGGAGCAAAACAAAGAATATCCATGATACAGGCAGATGGCACAACTGTCAAAGCATAACTTAAACTAAAATCGAAGGTCAGAGGACAAAGTTGAAAAGATTACTAACTGCCCTGCAATCTTTTCCATAAAGATCTAATACCACATTAAGTTAATTTTTAATAAAGAATCCAGAAACTTGGTTAATAGGAACAGCACGTTGCCATCTTTAAATAGTCTCTGGGATATGAGATTGACTTGACAATCATATAACTACAATATCGTGCCAATACTATCAACAGAAATATTCACAGCCACTAGCGAGAGATACAAAATGGCAGCGATTGCTACCAGAAAGGAAAAAAAAATGGTAGCATGGAAACATCATAAACAGAAAGAAAATACTGTATTTTATAATAAAAAAAATGGAGCTTAAAACAAAAAATAATGCCTGTAAAACTGTTCCAATGAGTTCATAGTATTAAAATTATGATTGTTACTGTACAATGTTTTCTTGTGTTGCTAATTTTATTTTTGTGAAATACTTCATAACTATGACTTGCAATTAAAATGATTAAAATGATGACACAAGACTAGACAACATATTATTTATTTATTTATATTCAGAGTGTATCATTTAAACTCTGGGAGCAATTTCAAATATACTATGAAAGTGACATCACAACATATGTGGGTTGCAGGGGTCGCATCAGCTGCCCAAACCTGGCTCAGACAGACACCCGGACATAAGTTTCAGCATACCATACGTTTATTTTACAGTTGAAGTGCTTCTCCCTTGCTTCCTACAGCAGCACAGTATAGTAAGCACATGAAACACAGTGCTTTGTCTTCTTATTTCTCTCTCTCTTTCTCATTCCTCTTCGCCACTACTCCTCTTCTTTCAAGTTTTGTCTTCTCCCTCCTGATTCTGGCTCCTGGAGTAGTGGCAGCAGTCTCCTTTACTAGAACACCCGGAAGTATTTCAGGTGTCCAATGATCTCCTTCCGGCAGCACTTCTGGGTGTGGCTGCATTCCTGCCATAAAGGGCTGTGTATTATCGCAATATTTCCCTCAACTTACCCTTTATCTAGGGGTAAGTGAACTCATCAGGTTGGTCTACTATTGCATTTTAAGATTATTACATACATAACTATACGCATACACACAGACCCTAACAACAACAGTGCCCTATGAATGACACACGCACAGCTGATTAACCACTAGCACTTTAAACCACACAAGTACACCTTAGGAATAACACAGCCTGTCACTCTCTCAGCACTTCAAGAGACTTACTTATTAGCGGCACAAACAACATACAATGCTTTAAATATATCTCACACCTAAATATTACTTTTGATCTCCAAGAATATATTCAAACATACAAAGGCTCAGCATACTTGACTACAGGCCAAGTATGCCTTACTTTACGTGGAACTCACACCCACAGCCTTAATAAACCTCGCAGCACAGAGGAAATGGCAAACTTCCGGCTGCACCAGGTGCTCAAAGAAATCTACCTTATTACTTCAATCACTATAGACATGAAGACAAAGCATAGAAAGTTAAAAGCAGCGTGGTATTTATTACAGGAATATTAATACCAGTAGAGAAAAGCATAAAAGAAAATGTGGATAGCAAAGTTTGGATATATGTAGTCTTTAGAACAAGCTTACAAAAAGTTAAAAGATGACAAGGATGAATGTCTTAGGCAGCTTCTGATCTAGCACTCGTAGTTGTTCATGAGATGCTTTGCAAACTATCAGATGGTAACAGAAGCATGTTGCTGGTTGTTTTCTTCTTCTCATTCTTCTTCCCTTATATTGCTCTTCAGACAAGGCATATTTATTATAAAATTTTACTGGGGGGTTTCGCAAGATGTGATTGTTAGATATTCCGATTGTTAATATGATAAATTAATTCACTCGTACCATTTCCCCAAACAATAAAACTTTTTGATGTCTTATTACTTACTAGCACGTCTTCCTTTCCCAGGCTGTAAGCCCATTTAGCAACTTGTTGTCCCAGATGCCCATCCTTTCTCAGGTTATGAAGTAATTGATAGCCTGAGGCATCACCATGTCTTCCTTTTTTTGTGTAACCCCCTTGCACCACCCTTCCTTTTTCAGTATGCAAAGCCCTGAGCTCTTTATAATGGTGTCGCCACCTCTATTGTTGGTGGGTACACTATCCCCCACCTTCAGCCCTATAATATATAATCAATATACTGTTACTCAAATATAGAAAAAAAAACTCTCTTTACTAAATTGTAACATGAACAGTTTTCCAAACTTGATAAGTTACATATATACACTATACATAAAACACAAACAATAACTTATTTATAACTATACATACATATATCATGGGTCCGAAACTACTATTGGTGAGCTCACCCGGACTTATTTCCACAGTCAGTGAATATTACTCACTCTGTTGGGGGCCCCAATTGTAGCTCGGGTGTGTAGTGGCCAAACAAACAAAAAACAGAAACTGGCCCCTTCACTTGAAAGTTTATTCAAGCCACTTTAAAACAAACAAACAAAAAAAACACAGACCTTGTTTTATATCTTCCTCCTTATACTAGGGTGCTTCCTTTGGGCCTCCCGTCTCCCTCTTTCTTAAACACCTTCTTTACTCACTGATCGCCATTTCTGCACTTGTGTCCTGCCTGTCGTCTTTCCCTTTATCCACCAACTCTTTTTTGTTTTAGCCGTTTGCTACATTTAGTTCCTCTTCTTTTCTCACCGTCTTGTTTCGGCGTTTTGCCTCAACAGCACCTCTCTTTTCTCTTTCTTTCCGTCTTGTTTTGGCGTGCTGCCTCAACAGTGACTCTTTCTCGTTCTTTCTGTCCGTCTTGTTTCAGCATGCTGCCTGAAACTCTCTCTCTTCTGGTTTCGACATTTTGCCTGAAACTCTCTTTCTTCTGATTTCGGCGTTTTGCCTGAAACTCTCTTCTGGTTTCAGTATTTTGCCTGAAACTCTCTTTCTTCTCTTTCTTTCTCACCACTCCCGTCTTCTCCTGTTCATACCTCGACTCTATGAACTATCTTACATCTCCTGTTTAACTATCTTACAACAGCGGTCTTCCCCCAGCCAATCCGAGGACACCTACATATATACTCAACCTTACCCAACCCCCACAACTTGTATCCCTATTCTTTCAATAAACTTTATTAACACCAACATCGCATTCGGGTATTCCCTTTTTTTATTTCTTTTAAACCTAGCCTGGGTTACATTTGTATGAACAGCTGTTTTAAAACTGAAGTACAATTGGGAAGAGAATATGCTTTAATGTGTCCTGTTTTTAAGTTCATCTAATGTTGTCTTGAGCAAAATAAAATGAAAATATAGACAAAAATCTACAGATATTGTATCCCACAACAGGCTCTGCTGTTTCTACAGCTCCCCCTGGTGGCATTCTTGGAACCCAACAAGGCCGCAGTGAACTCCAACTCCCAGAATGCTCTGTGAGAATCCAGGTCGTCCCAGCAACCCAGTGGGGATGCCCACTAGCGTATCCAGGGAAGATAATGCCCTAACCATGCTCTGTCTCCCCGTCCTTCTATCCAGCTGGCGTCCTGGCCAGGCAGGGTCCCTAGCCGTATGTGATACATGAAAGTAACAATGTCAGAAAATAGTAACAACAGGTGACATGACTGGCAAAGTGGAAAGGGCCATTCTAATCTGATCATTCTTCCATCTAGCTATTTTCCAAACTCCTCATTTAAAGGTTGTGCAAAGGCAAGGACGGGAGTGAAGCCTGGACAAGACACAGGTTAATCAAACTACACTTTGTTTTCTTCATTGAGGGCCAATTTAAAGACAGCAGCTGATATTTACACTATTTTAGAAAGGACTTTGAAGAACTCCAAAAATGTTAGCTTGATAATAGCTGTAGCTATGAGTCGGGAGCACTGACCAGTGTGCCACTAAACCCCCTTTACCTAACAAAGAAGAAAAATCAGAACATTGTAATATTATGTGATGGGCATGGGTTTAATTAAAAGTAATGTTTGCACAATTCATAGTTCTCAAAGCACAAATACGTGCCACTCTTCCACTAATGAAAAGAAACCTAGAGAATGTAAAATCAACATTAATAAATTATATTATCTGGCAAAATATTTTCACCACTCCCATCCATAATGACTTTTTAATTACTAGAGCACTTTATGGGTTACCTGGAAAAACTGAGCTTTGCTACAAGTTGCAAATATGTGATACACTTTATTCTTTAGCATTTTGCATGAAACACAGCAGAAATAAAAACTTTTCTATTAAATGAATTAGTCAAAACAGAATCACAAAATTTAAGACTGGATAATTCAATGATACTTGGAATTTTCAGATTTGATATGAAAATCTTTAGGAAGGAGGTGCAGTATATAATCAATGAAGAAGTAAGGTAGGCATTGCTCAGCATTAAAATTCCTTCATCATTTTCCTTATGATCCTAGAAAATAAAAACCAAAAAGAAATTAAATCTTATATTGTTGCAATCATTTTGTAGATATGACTGACAGCAAGCCAGAAGGAAACAACAAAATGAAGGATGCTTAACTTTTGTCAATCATGAATATGAAGCTTTAAGAAGAGAAAAAAAAACTTAGAGCTAAAAACTTTGAACCTTGAAATCCAGTCATAACTGTGCAATGACAGACGTCAAACTACCCAGTGGCAGGAACAGGAGAAGAGGAGTCTATTGTGATTCTCTCATTAATTGCACTGCAGGTGCCAATTAAAAGAACGTGTGCTTTCAGTAAAGGCAAAGCATTTATTATAGTTACCCCAAAGTACATGTAGCTAAAAACTTTAAAAGTTGGCACACATAAAATATGAAGATTGGCAGCTTTAAGATGTGATGCACGCATAATTCTAGGGTGGACATATTTGCACAGTGAAGGAATAGCCCAGCATAATGTAAGCACATTACTATCACAGATGTACAATTGGTGGAAAATTCCATAGTGCAACAAAAAAAGAGATAAATATACCAGCACTTATTAAAATTGTGAAAAAGTTGTGTTAGCTGAACATTTTGCCAAAAAATGCAAAGTGTACAATAGTACAATTCACAGCATCATGTGTAAGAGAATTTGTTTTAATTGTATACATGATGAATTACAGCTTATACAAGTAATAAAATCTATACAAGCCATTACAGAAGTTGATAAAAAGGGAAGCAGAGGACTAAAATACTGTAACGGCACTAACTGTTACATCAGCAGGGGATGACTTCAGCGTTGAGTCGGCAAAAGCACTATGAACTGGCATTCCATACTCAAATAACAGATGTCTGCAAGGGAGTCTATAAATAGGCAGCACCTGCCACTGTCCACATGATTCCCATTCTATTATGGCTAAAGTGAGTAGTTGTTCTATGGATAGAGAAATGAAATCAGCAAAAATTCAATGGGTCAGTGCTGGCAAGCACTGTACATTACTATATTGGTGCCAGAAGTGCATTCACTTCCCAAGTGCACTCACTCTATGAGACTTGGGCGCACATGACCCTGTCACCAGTTGCTCTTCCTTGGACACTGCATACTGGGTACACCACACAAGACCTGCCATTTTGGAGGTGTTCAGACCCAGTTGTCTAGCTATCACAATTTGGTCGCTAAAATCCTTATACTTGCCCATTTTTCCTGCTTTCAACATGTCACTTTCAAAACCTGACTGTGCACTTTATGCTTAATATATCCCACCCCATATCACTGTAATGTGATTGTTGTGGTGTGAAATTTTGCATATAAGTTGAAAAATATTTTGTATGTCTTTATTTGTATGGTTAAGTACCCCTATCCCCTTTTAGGACTAAGTCTCTTTGTAATTTTACGATACGGTTGGGGGAAGTGCCCCAAACAAGTTTGGCAAGTGATTCTCTGTAGGGCTTTCTCAATCAACCCCTGCATGAAGGCCAACTATCTAGCTGGCAAGCTTCACCTTAACAAATGTTTTTTGGGGGTAGGTGTGAAGGTATTCTATGCCCCATCGGTCTGAAGTATGGCTGTTTGGAATTGGCTTGTATCAGAAGCCTTTAAGTACCATGATGCCCTATTGGCTGTAGGGTGATGACGGAGAATCTATAAATTTGCTTGCTTTACCCCTCACTCTCTCTCTGGCCAACTGATGAAAGACCATCACACACACCATTAACTGAAAAAGACAACACAATGAAGAACACAGCTCGGCAGCCATATTGAGACAGGCATGCGGCCTGTCCTGAAGAAAGCTGACCAAAAATGATGCCTTAACTAGAGACATTTAAAGTAACTACCAGGTCTGTGTGCCGCCTGAAACTACACATCAGCATTTATCAGGCTGTATGGTTGCCAATATTCAAATGTACTTTGCTTATTGTTATTATTTATGAATATTGTGAATAATACATTATTTAAAGTGTAACATAACTCCTGCTTGTCTTTTACTACACCTAATTGTCTGAGGTTATACATGTAGAAGGGAAGGTGGGGAGAAGTTATATGGTACAGTACCTTATAAACAGTGGTAAGTCTGTGAGATTTGAGGCATTCTGACAAAGGCTACATATTAATAATACAAAAGGGGAAAGTAGGGTAATATATTTTAGCATGTGTTTTATGGGGGCTGATATAAAGGGCATATCAATAGAATGATTTGAGCACAATGCAGCTGCTTTTGTATGTTTCTCTTCAGATGTAGTGCAGCAGAGAAAGCCAGGACAATAAGCCATAACCATGCCTTTGTAGATTATCTGCCTTGTATTTATGATTATTTTTTTTCTAGTTGCGTGTTTTTATACTGTACTTGATGAATTCATTTCTGACCTTCTGTTTTCATTTTGTGGGTTTTGTTTATCTTTATTGTCATTTTTTTTTGTATTATTTACTTCATGACGTGTTTTTGGTGGGTTATCTGCTTTCCTTTCGCCAGAATTAGTGACATCACTGGTAGTTGTGGTATAAATGGGGGGCTTGTGGTAGCTTCAGTAACCTTTGGTGGATATTATAAACAGCTACATTTTTAGAAATACTTTAGCTTATTTTCCCCAAGTAGACCTAATCATTACATTTCATTTTAGATTTTGACTCACACTGTTTTTCCAGACCTTTTATTTTACTGTGCCTTTTGGTTATATTTGCCATATTAGTTTGTGTCTCTGGCTTGAACCTTGCCATTTCTGACCACGTCTTCTGGATATGCATTTTCTTGCAGTAATCCTTGGGCACGATCTTAATTGTTTAATAAAATATCAAGTGATAAGGAGGGTCTTCAAGATGATTCATTTTGTTGCAGAAATTACTTGTCACAAAGAGGAACAAGAGTTTTTGAGAGAACAAGTCAATAAGTTCACCATTACCGTTCAACAGCTGATTAACCAAGTCACAGCATTACAACAACAGCAAAAACGATGACAGGGAGAGGATGCTGACTCTCGTGCCCCGACTGCTAGTGTTATGGAGCCACAAATTGTTCATCGAAAATTCTTCTTGGGGGACTCAAATGCACTTCAATGATTTATTAATAAATGTGAGTTGAATTTTGATCAGTATCACTGAACAGCTTATATATGGATAAGCCTCTCAAATAGCATATCAGCTCTGTATGCCAATAGGAACCCTAGGTTGCCATTTATAAATAATGCTGTACATTATGGGAAGGTTTTGGGTTTAACAAAAGGCTTTTGTATCTTTCTCTTCAGATGTGTCAGGGTAATAGAGAAGCCCTTGTTGTATATGTTCACTTTTTTGTAAGTGATTTTGTCTAGTTTGAAGTTTTTATACTTGGGAAATTCATTTATGACTGTAGTTTTCACTTTTAGTCATTTTCTTTATCATTGAATTTTTAAAATTTACTTAATGCCATGTTGTTTGTGCATCTTATGTTCCTGTTTGTTTGATTGTGAGAGCCAGAAATGGGAGTTTTTCCAGTATAAATATTTTCAGTATATGTACTTCTGCCACAATATCCCTCAGTTGATGTTCCAGGAGGTGTAGTGAATGATGATGCTACAGCATTTTAACAACAACAACAAGTAGAGAGTTCTGATTATCGTGCCCTGCTGGTTAATGTTATTGAATGGCATATACCTCATGCACAATAATTCTTAGGAAAGCTGAGTGAGATTCAAGGGTTTATTAGTAATCAATGCTACATTAACTTTAATCAATAATCAAAACAAAAATTTTGGTTTATTTCTTTGTTCACAGGTAAGCTTTTGATAGGGCATCAGCCCTATATGTCAATGTTTTGTCTTGGTATAGTATTACAGTACAATCCCTGTTAACTGGCCTCGCATTAACTGGCCAATGGATTAACCAGCCTGTTAAAATAAAATAAAATAAAAAAAAATTATTTTAATCCTGAGTTCTTCTTTATATTATATATATGCACTTCCTTCTTTCCTGGAAGGTGAGAGGGCTCCTACGCTCAGAGTGATTTCCGCGTACATACAGTAATCCCTCCTCCATCGCAGGGGTTGCGTTCCAGAGCCACCCGCGAAATAAGAAAATCCGCGAAGTAGAAACCATATGTTTATATGGTTATTTTTATATTGTCATGCTTGGGTCACAGATTTGCGCAGAAACACAGGAGGTTGTAGAGAGACAGGAACGTTATTCAAACACTGCAAACAAACATTTGTCTCTTTTTCAAAAGTTTAAACTGTGCTCCATGACAAGACAGAGATGACAGTTCTGTCTCACAATGAAAAGAATGCAAACATATCTTCCTCTTCAAAGGAGTGCTTGTCAGGAGCAAATATTGTCACAGAGATAGAGAAAAGCAAACAAATCAATAGGGCTGTTTGGCTTTTAAGTATGCGAAGCACCGCGGCACAAAGCTGTTGAAGGCGGCAGCTCACACCCCCTCCGTCAGGAGCAGAGAGAGAGAGAGAGAGAGACAGAGTTTGTTTTTCAATCAAAAATCAATACGTGCCCTTCGAGCTTTTAAGTATGCGAAGCATCAAGCAGCATGTCGTTTCAGGAAGCAGCTGCACAAAAGATAGTAACGTGAAGATAATCTTTCAGCATTTTTAGACTAGCGTCCGTATCGTCTAGGTGTGCGAACAGCCACCCTGCTCACACCCCCTACGTCAGGATCAGAGAAAGTCAGTACAAGAGAGACAGAGAAAAGTAAGTTGGGTAGCTTCTCAGCCATCTGCCAATAGCGTCCCTTGTATGAAATCAACTGGGCAAACCAACTGAGGAAGCATGTACAAGAAATTAAAAGACCCATTGTCCGCAGAAATCCGCGAACCAGCAAAAAATCCATGATATATATTTAAATATGCTTACATATAAAATCCGCAATAGAGTGAAGCCACAAAAGGCGAAGCGTGATACAGCGAGGGATTACTGTATTCCTTAATGAATTTTCCACGGTGCCTTCTTCTTTCTACCTGGCGGCTCCCCTGCTTCTCCCATTGGGCTTCGCAACAGGGGAGTCACCCTACCTGCAGGTGCAGCTGCCTTCCACACAGGTCCGGTAGCCCTCCGATCCCTGGCTAAGTCGGGCTCCATCCGGACCGACACTTGGGTCCTTTCCCCAATGGCCAGGGTACTCACGCTGGGGCTAAACCAGCCCAAAGTCTCCACGACTGCCGCTGCCTTTCGACGGCCAGTTGTCTTCAATACCGGTGACTCCAGCTTCGTGATCGCTCAGCTGGAGCGACCGCTTTCTTCAGCCCCACCGAGCGTTAGCCAAACACTCATCTGCAGAGGTTCACCTCCCAGCTGCCTGCCTTTGCTCCTTTGAATCTGCTTTTTCTCGCTTGCTCCCTCACTCTCCTGCACTGGCTTTCCTCTATCTGATTCCTTCTCCATTAACCTTCTTTTCTGTTCTCTCCCTCACCGCCTCATGCTTCTGTTTATCATGGGGACGTGGATCAGATATGGCAATTAGCAGTTCCCGGGAACAATTACAGATGCGGACGACTCCTCACCTGTGCACTTAAGCTAGGATCGCCCACATCACGAATTCCCCGGGAACCGATCAGCCACACATACTCACGGCGATTATTTATTTAAAAAGTGGCCTTTTTGACTTGAGCTGTGGACCCACTACACCACACTGTCCAAACGTTGTATGAGAAAAAAACCTGTGTGCGAAATCGTGGATGAAGCCTTGTGGATATGGTTTCTTCAGGAACGTCAAAGAGGTACAGTACATACCTTAGAAATATTTTTCTACATGAAAATAGGTATGCGTCAGATTAACTGGCCAAAACGGCAACCGGCCATGGGTCGGGGATTGTACTCTATATTGCTCTACTTTCCCCTTTTGTATTATTAATATGTAGCCTTTGTCAGAATGTCTCAAATCTCACAGACTTACCACTGTTTATAAGGTGCTATAGTATATAACTTCCCCCTACCTTCCCTTCAACATTTATAACCTCAGGCAATTAGGTGTAGTAAAAGACAAGCAGGAGTTACGTTACAATTTAAACAATGTATTATTGATAATATTCATAAATAATAACAATATGCAAAGTACATTTGATTATTGGCAACCATACAACCTGATAAATGCTGATGTGTAGTTTCAGGTGGCACACAGACTTGTTAGTTACTTAAAATGTCTCTAGTTAAGGCATCATTTTGTGGTCAGCTTTCTTCAGAACAGGCCTCATGCCTGTCTCAATATGGCTACCGAGCTGTGCTCTTCATTGTGTTGTCCTTTTCAGTTCATGGTGTGAGATGGTCTTTCATCATTTGGTAAGAGAGAGAAAGGGTGAGGTAAAGCAGGCAAATTTATAGGTTTTCTGTCCCACCCCTAGAGCCAATAGGGCATCATGGTACTTAAAGGCTTCTGATACAAGCCAGTTCCAAACAGCCATACTTCAGACCAATGTGGGGATGGAACATCTTCACACCTGCCCCCCAAACAATATGTTAAGGTAAAGCTTGGCAGTTAGGCAGCCTGGCTTTGTGTTGGGGGTTGACAGAGACTTTAGCAGAGAAACACTTACCAAACTCTTACCAAACTTGTTTGAGGCACTTCCCCCCCAACCCTGCCGTAAAATTCAAAAAATCCCATTCCTTAAAGGGGGGGGGCTTCTCACTAATGTAACACTAATATTACATTGCTTTGCCTAAGTTACAAATAAAGACATACAAAATATTTATCAAGTTGTATGCAAAATTTCACATCACAACAGTCAGTAAGCATCCTAGCTTTCCATCTATGTGATGTTAAATAATGCTGTTTATTCAGAATTTCAGTTAATACATTAGAGTCAGTCAAATTTTGCTTTGAAGTCCAGAACATTTAAAATTACCCCAGCATTTTTTCCTGAATATTTACAGTACACTCCGTTACTAAAACCATATTTTCCACTTTAGGGTCTTCCAGTGAATACCAGGGATGAAAGTGTATGCAGCCCTAAACAAATTTTGAATCGGGCCTCCCAGTGCTAATCCACAAAATAAAACCATGATTTCAGTGTACTAAGAAGTCACATTAGACTACAGGAACAACATTTAAAGTATATAAACCACTGTTCAAAACACCAATCAGTAAAGTGCTAATTAAATGACACATTAATTAAATACTGACAAACAAAAGTTGTCAAATAAATGGCACAGTAATAATTATGCCTTATAATGGCATAACTCCCAACCTTATGTATGTCCTCTGACAGTTTTTAGATTGTGTTTTCTGCCTTTTCTGGAGCCAAAATTAGTAATAACATCAGCATAAGATTTTTCTCTCCCGGCTTTGGTGTTGATTCTAGTTATTGCTTGTCCACTCAACATTTCCTGACCCAAGGAAGATCTCAAATACATCTCTATCAATTTGAACTCTGAAAAGCCTCTCTCTGCACTTACAACAGTCACAGGAAGAGTACAGGCTATACTGAGAGCTACCCAACGATTTTGAATCTTTCATTTAATCTTTCAGTGTGAGTTGCAGAGTATGAGTCAGGCAGTTTATTCTCTGGAATTTGTAGCCTTCACCATATTCTAGAACAGAGGTCCTCAATCACGGTCCTGGAGGGCCGCAGTGCTGTAGGTTTTTGCTCCAACCCAACTGCTTAATAAAAGCACTTATTGCTCAAGTGACACTTCTGCTTCACGTTAGTTGTCTCGCTCATTAAGATTTTGAACCCTTATTGCTTATTTTAGTCTTAAACAGCTGTATTTTTGGTTTTTAAATGCTCCTAATTAGCAATAACATGCAAATGACAAAAGAGACCAACATTTCTCCATTTAGCTTGTTACCCTTTACACCTCTGTGTGTATTTATCATACACTATTGGGTGTAATTAAATACTTGGAAGGAAAGTGAAGAGAAAAAAGTGAAGGACTGAGAATTACTCATCCATTTTAGCCTTCAAATCATTTGAAGAGAGTTAAAGCACTAGCAAGCCATGAAATTTAATTTCTTTCTAATTAAGCAACCGGGTTAGTACATAAAACTGCAGCCACTGCAGCCCTCCAGGACTGTGATTGAGGACCCCTGTTCTAGAAGCTCATCAAGAATTAGACATTAAAAATGCTAAACCAAAAAATAAATAAATAAATAAACAAATAATAAAATCTGACAGCTATAGAATAAGTCTGAGGTGGAAAATTCTTGTTATGGAAAGTTGCAGTACTGGCAAGATTGCTTTCTTTTTCTTCATTTCAATTTAGTTAAGAAAACATAAGTTCATTTCTTAAACAAACTGGACCAGACAAATAACAACATCATACACCAGTAAACCCACTACCATTTTGTCCCTGGTATACTTTAATTCCTTACCAGCTTGTTTAATGAAATACTTGGGGGGAAAAGACCCTGAGAGATTCTGGGTAGAAATGTAGTGATAGAGAAATCACAAAATGTTTATATGAAGATATTTATGCTCTGTGGAACTTAGTTAGAAGTTACACTGAATTCCATGGAATGTCACCTTCTGGCCTGACATTCTACTTAAGTGTATCTGTTTCTTTATTTATTTTTGTCCCAATTAGCCCATTAACTCTGGCAGATCCTGGTGTTTTAAACTTAGGCTCTAGAGCCTGTTTAAAAGTAATAAATAGACTGGCAAAGATGTTTTGATATCCCAGTCTCTTTTAACATATGCACTAAAACCATTTCATGTTTGTAGTGTTCCAAGGAATTCACTGACTCGAAGCAATTGGATGGCTGAACGCACAAGTTTGTCCTCTGCATGCACAGCATGCCAAAGTACAGATGTGATGTTTTGAACTGCTGGGGCTTGTCATAATTTCATTCTCCCTTACTTTCTTGAAAGGTTTGATTAGCTTCTTCGTCGCCCGTCAAATATTTCCATAACTCCCAGCAACAACACTCCTACTTTGTCTAAAACAGGAATATGATCAAAGAAGTCCCAAATTGGTCTCTGATAATTTGCTTCCAAATTGCTTCACAGTTTTATCACTTTCCTTTGGCTACACCAGCTTTACACACCAACAAGGCACATCTGTGCTTCAAACAGTCAGGCCCAAAACCACCGTAGGGCACCTTTCTGTGGGCTTAGTAGTGTTGTAAACCTGAGATACTAGCTTTCAACATTTATTGTTCATAATATTGCCATATGTATTTTCATTTTGCAATAAAATGAAATCCACTTTAATATGACAAATATGAGGGACGTTCAGAAAGTTTCCGCACTTTAATATTTTCGTTGGAAATTGTGAAGACGGGAGGAGTAATTGGTTGTGTCTGGAAGTGTCATGTGGCTGGGAAAATTGCATTGCAAACAATGATAACTATGTAGAAAAGTTATGTAACTTGATTTTGAAATTCTTAATAAATAGTTAAAAAAAGTGTGGAAACTTTTTGAACGTCTCTTGTAAAAAAAATTCCAGGGGCTATTAGTCATTTGCCGATTTTCTCTTCCCCATCTTGCAGCCACTTGGTTTTCTTATGCCTTGAGCCAATTCAGGACACTACAATTTCCACAGTTATAGTTATTTTAGACTTTATTCCTAATAATGTCAGGAGATAAATAAAGAGTCATATGTGAGGGCTTACTATGGAATTTATGGGGACTGATTTCAGAGTACATCAGAGTTTGGGTGTAATGCTGGTGGTTTTATATCTTTCGCTTCAGATTTTGGACAAAAGAAGAAGTCCAGGAGTATGGTAAATAATGCTTTTTGTTTATGATTTTCGCTCAATATTAAATACAGCTAGTCACATTCTACCTTGAGAAGGTGGCAAAACGTAAAAACATTTTTCCTGAACAAATTACCCCAGCATCCTCTCCTAGTCCACTACTCATTACATCAGGTTCATAGGAAATCATGGAATAATGAACACAGGCAGATTTGTTTTGTGTTGAAGAAGCCCCAAGTGTTAAAACAAAATCATATACCTGAACAAATTACCCCAGCATCTTCTTGTGGACCACAGTTATGCTTTCCCAGGCCATTATGTTCACATATCAACAGTGATGACTCATTCCCTCTGCAAACTGTTTCATCCATCCAAATCTGTCCGCTGCCTTTTCCAAAGTGAGCATTCCCTGGTGCAGAGATGGCATAGCCACAGCCCAGCTGTCTGCAGACAACTTCAGCATCAGTTATATCCCATCCATCATCACACACGGTTCCCCATTGGTCCATATGCAACAACTCAACTCTCCCAGAACACTCGTTGGTCCCATTGACAAGCCTGATGCTGGTGCAGACACCTGATATTAAGGAAAGGAGATAATGGATGATGTCATTTAAGATTCTTGTTCTTAAAAGGATTCAGAATTATTGCAATTATTACAAGTTTAAACAATGATAATGTAATGACAGACCTCTGAGGAAACCACACTGAAGAGGTCTGTCCAGCATCTGAGGTAGTGAGAGGAGTTGTGACTAATAAGTGATATAAAAAAGGCAGCTACCTTTCAGACCCCCTTGAAGAGACAGATCAGGGGCCTCATGCATAATGGCGTGCGTAGAATTCACACTAAAACATGGCGTGTGGACAAAAGCGGAAATGTGCGTACGCACAAAAAAATCCAGATGCATAAATCTGTGCGAACGCCAACTTCCATTTTCTTCCGCTCCATAAATCCTGGTCAGTGTGAAAAGTAATGCACGTGCATACACCTGCTGCCCCACCCCAACTCCTCCCAGAATTGTGCCTCTTTGAATATGCAAATCAATATAAATAGCCCTTAAGCTCAGCGTTCTGTGAAAAGGCAATGGCAAAAGCATGGGAAAAATAGAAGAATTTCAGCGAATACCAAGTTGATGCAAGGAAAAATGTATTATTTGTTGGTTTAAACAGTGGTATAAACAACAAAAGGAAGTTGATCGAGTGACATAGAGTGTCAGAGAAACTTGAAAGCTCAAGCTCACAAAGTCACACAGTGCCCGAAATAAAAAAGTTGTCAGATATCAAAGTCGCCATGAAAAGGCGAGTCGTAGCCCACCGTCTGAGTGTCATATGAAAGCTTATTAGGGTACAGAGAAAAGAAAAAAAGAATAGGGAAACAGTGAGAAAAAAGCTCGAAATGTCAACTTTAATCTAGAAATTTCCACTTTAATCATGTGGTTCCCCTCCTCGAGCCGCCACCTTATTGTAGTGGAGGGGTTTGCGTGTCCCAATGATCCTAGGAGCTCTGTTGTCGGGGGCTTTATGCCCCTGGTAGGGTCAACCAAGGCAAACTGGTCCTAGGCAAGGGACGTGACAAAGAGCGATTCAGAAAACCTCCTATGATGCATACAAACATTGGATGGCATTTGCCCTGACCCGGACACAGGTCACCGGGGCCCCCCTCTGGAGCCAGGACTGTAGGTCGGGCTCGATGGCGAGCGCCTGGTGGCCGGGCCTGCACCCATGGGTCTTGGCCGGGCACAGCCTGAAGAGGCAACGTGGGTCTCCCTTCCCATAGGCTCACCACCTGTAGGAGGGGCCAAGGAGGTTGAGTGCAATGTGAGTCGGGTGGTGGCCGAAGGCAGGGACCTTGGCAGTCCGATCCTCGGCTACAGAAGCTGGCTCTTGTGACGCAGAATGACACCTCTCTGAAGGGGAAGGAGCCTCAGCTATTGTGCGAGGTTGAGAGGTTCCAGCTAGTCTCCTTGAGAGGGGCTGGACTCTCTACCACTCTGGAGTTGCCCCTGGTGATAGGCACCGAGCAGGTGTGGGCATCCTTATTGCCCCCGCGACTTGGAACCTGTTCACTGGGATTCACCCCGGTAGACAAGAGGGTAGCCTCCCTCTGCCTTCGGGTGGGGTGATGGATCCTAACTGATGTTTGCGTGTATGCGCCGAACAGCAGTCTGGAGTACCCACCCTTTTTGGAGTCCCTGGATGGGGTGCTAGAGGGCGCACCTGCTGGGGACTCCCTTGTTCTGCTGGGAGACTTCAATGCTCACGTGAGCAATAACATTGAGACCTGGAAGAGCATGATTGGGAGGAATGGCCCCCCCGATCTGAACCTGAGTGGTGTTTTGTTATTGGACTTCTGTGCTTGTCACGGATTGTCCATAACGAACACCATGTTCAGGCATAGGGGTGTCCATATGTGTACCTGGCAGCAGAAAACCCTAGGCCTGAGTTCGATGATCGACTTCGTGGTCGTGTCATTGGACTTGCGGCCACATGTCCTGAACACTCAGGGAAAGAGAGGGGCGGAGCTTTCAACTGATCACCACCTGGTGGTGAGTTGACTTTGATGGTGGGGGAGGATGCCAGTCAGGCCTGGTAGGCCCAAATGTGTTGTGAGGGTCTGCTGGGAACCTCTGGCAGAGTCCCCTGTCAGAAGTAGCTTCAACTCTCACATCCGGCAGAACTTTGACCACGTCCCAAGGGAGGTGGGGGACATTGAGTCTGAATGGGCCATGTTCTGTGCCTCTATTGTTGAAGCGGCTGACCGGAGCTGTGGCCGTAAGGTGGTCGGTGCCTGTCGTGGCAGCAATCCCCGAACCCATTGGTGGACACCGACGGTGAGGGATGCCATAAAGTTGTCCTGTGGAACTCCAGAGGCAGCTACCAGGTACTGGCAGGCCAAGCGGAATGCGGCTTCGGTGGTTGCTGAGGCAAAAACTTGGGCGTGGGAGGAGTTTGGGTAGACCATGGAGAATGACTTCTGGACTGCTTCGAGGAGATTGTGGTCTACCATCCGGCATCTCAGGAGGGGGAAGCAATGCAGTGTCAACAATGTATATGGTGGGGGTGGTACAATGCTAACCTTGACTCGGGACGTTGTGGATTGGTGGGGGGAGTACTTCAAAGACCTCCTAAATCCCACTAACATGTCTTCCAATGAGGAAGCAGAGCCTGGGGACTCGGAGGTGGGCTCTCCCATCTCTGGGACTGAGGTCACCGAGGTGGTCAAAAAACTCCTTGGTGGCAGGGCCCCGGGGGTGGATGAGATATGCCCGGAGTTCCTCAAGGCTCTGGATGTTGTAAGACTGTCTTGGTTGACACGCCTCTGCAACATCGCATGGACATTGGGGACAGTGCCTCTGGATTGGCAGACCGGGGTGGTGGTCCCCCTCTTTAAGAAGTCGAACCTCAGATTCAGGAGGAACAGTGTGGTTTTCGTCCTAGTTGCGGTAGAGTGGATCAGCTCTACACCCTTGGCAGAGTCCTGGAGGGTGCATGGGAGTTTGCTCAACCAGTCTACATGTGTTTTATGGACTTGGAAAAGGCATTTGACAGCGTCTCTCAGGGAATCCTGTGGAGGGTGCTCCGGGGAGTATGGGGTACCAGACCCCCTGATAAGAGCTATTCGGTCCCTGTAGAACCGGTGTCAGAGCATGGTCCGCATTGCAGGCAGTAAGTAGAACTCATTTCCGGTGAGAGTTGGACTCTACCAGGTCTGCCTTTTGTCACTGATTCTGTTCATAACTTTTATAAACAGAATTTCTAGGCACAGCCAGGGCGTTGAGGGGGTCCGGTTTGATGGGCTCAGGATTGGGTCACTGCTTTTTGCAGATGATGTTGTCCTGTTTGCTTCATCAGGCCGTGATCTTCAGCTCTTTCTGGATTGGTTAGCTGCCGAGTGTGAAGGGGCTGGGATGGGAATCAGAACCTCCAAATCTGAGACCATGATTCTCAGCCGAAAATGGGTAGAGTGCCCCTCTCAGGATTGGGAGCGAGATCCTGCCCCATGTGGAGGAGTTCAAGTATCTCAGGGTCTTGTTCACGAGTGAGGGAAGAATAGAGCGGGAGATCGACAGGCGCATCGGTTCGGCGTCTGTAGTGATGCGGGCTGTGCATTGGTCTGTCGTGGTGAAAAAGGAGCTGATCCAAAAGGCAAAGCTCTCAATTTACCAGTCAATCTACGTTCCTGCCCTCACCTATGGTCATGAGCTATGGGTAGAGATGTAGTGACTGAAAGACCGAGGTCGTGAATACAAACAGCTGAAATGAGTTTCTTCTGCAGGGTGTCTGGGCTTTCCCTTAAAGATAGGGTGAGAAGCTT
The DNA here is from genome assembly GCF_900747795.2 of Erpetoichthys calabaricus. Taxonomy (NCBI): domain Eukaryota; kingdom Metazoa; phylum Chordata; class Cladistia; order Polypteriformes; family Polypteridae; genus Erpetoichthys; species Erpetoichthys calabaricus. The sequence goes on from NC_041404.2 coordinate 77,664,605, forward strand.
GGTCATCCGGGAGGTGCTCAGAGTAGAGCCACTGCTCCTCCGCATTGAGAGGAGTCAGATGAGGTGGCTTGGGCATCTGATCAGGATGCCTCCTGGACACCTCCTTGGTGAAGTGTTCTGGGCACGTCTAACCAGGAGGAGGCCCCAGGGAAGACCCAGGACACGCTGGAGGGACTATGTCTCTCGGCTGGCCTGGGAACGCCTCAGAATTCCCCTGGAAGAGCTAGTAGAAGTGGCCAGAGAGAGGGAAGTCAGGGCATCTCTGCTGAAGCTACTGCCCCCGTGACCCGATCTCGGATAAGCAGAAGAGGATGGATGGATGGATGGATGGATGGATGGATGGATGGATGGATGGATGGATGGATGGAATCATGTAGTTTATTTTGTCATTAAAGTAGAACATCATAAATTTAATCTTTAAATTGTTTAATTTACTAGTTTCTCATATACCATTGTAACTAAAGTAGCACGTTAAATGTTTTGTTTTGTATGTGTTCTTCTATGTGCTCTATGTGTGTGAATCACTACATGCTTCGTAAACATACTTTCTCTTTCTCCGGCAGGATACAGAATCCATTACATTCGTGATATTACAGCTCTCTGAATAATTAAAATACTGAGATGTATACTTGATATCATTTTCATGATGTTCATGGGAAAACTGTGTCGCAGTGATAGAGACGAGCTGGCATCCTGTCCAGAGATTGTTCCTGCCTCCTGCAAGATGCTTGCTGCACCATGCGCAACCTTCGATGAAATAATTTATTGCAGCAGTTCTGTTTCTTTCAAACGTACTAACCTCCAATTCCTGTCCTTTCTTTTCTTTCTCCAAGTAACCAATCGCCACACAATCTGCTCTGTAATAGATGTTAAGCCATCAGTAAGCTTAGAACGCCGATTCTTCAAAACTTTTAAGGAACATTGAAATATCTTCATAGTACATGTTTAATTATTCTATCCATCTATCCTTCCAGTGTCGCACCAGCCCCAGCAAGAATACAGCGCGAGGCATGAATAATCCCTGAACTAGCTAGCGCTGTGACACCATGTCCTCACATGTTTAATGATTAACAATATAGATTATTTAGATGTTAACATTTTATCTGTATAATGTAATAAACATATTTTGCTGCATTTCATCTTAAAAATGATATCGTCATCATATGTAAATACGCGCTTTATAAAGTGGCTCAGGTTATGCAGTATTATAACTGTATTGCAAGTTAACAGTGAGGTAAATGTACTTATAAGTACAAACAGTTCTACAAGGAGTACTTGATGGACTGATTGTGTGTGTTTATGAACTGCAATGTCCCTACAGGAAAGGCTCTGAAGTGTTTGCTGGATGGGAGTAGTTCAATAGACAGTCCACATGGTTGAGGCAGTGTGTGCTTGATGCTGTATACTGATCATTCTCTTTCCGATCAGCTGCTGTAGAGCTGTGATTCCACAATCAGATGCAGTGGGAGGCAAGTCCAAATACTCTGAGTGGTGCATTGAGAGGAACAACACTAAAGCAGCTATGGCATTTGGAATAGTTTGGCTGTTCCGTGGACCATTATATTGTTACAGGTTAATTACAATCAGATGCCTTAAAGTAATAAACAATATGCAGTTAATTTCAGTGCATTTGATAAAGCCAGGTCAGGGACGTGGATCTCAAAAAGAAAGGGAAACCACACTTGAACAAAAGGACTGCTTTGACGCTGGGTGCCGCCAGTTTGCAAAACTGAGCAGAGAACTTGCGTACGCCAAGCATTTAGCTGGCATGAAAATGTGCGTGGCTTTAAGCCAAGTTTAGGTTTTATACATCGCGATTTGATCGTGGAAACGGGAGTATGCAACATTTTTGTGCATATGCACCATTTATACATGAGGTCCCTGATCTTCCTTACCATCAGGTCGTTACAATGTGGGAAAGTTTACTGCTACCGAGATTACCTTTGGCTTCCTACTTATTTTAACAGAAAGACTGATAATAAATAAAGGTGAATGAAAAAAACACTTTCTTATTAAATTTTATTTTTGGGGTGACATGGTGGCACAGTGGTAGCGCTGCTGCCTTGCAGTTAACAGACCCGGGTTCACTTCCCGGGTCCTCCCTGCGTGGAGTTTGCATGTTCTCTCTGTGTCTGCGTGGGTTTCCTCCAGGTACTCTGGTTTCCTCCCATAGTCCAAAGACATACAGGTTAGGTGCATTTGCGATTCTAAAATTGTCCCTAGTACATGCTTGGTGTGTGGGTGTGTGTGTGCACCCTGTGGTGGGCTGGCGCCCTGCCCGGGGTTTGTTTCCTGCCTTGCGTGCTGGGATTGGCTGCAGCTGACCCCTGTGACCCTATAGTTAGGATATAGCGGGTTGGATAATGGATGAATGGCCAAATGGGGGAGGCAGCTTGAAGGATGAGGTCTCCAGGACTCTATACAAATCCAAATCTTATTATGGGATATATCATCTACTGTTAAATTCTGCTCTGTACTTCTAAAATTTATATTTTTTATTTCTTACTATATTGAGAAATTGTTCTGTTCTGTGTACTGCATTATATTGTATTGACCCCCTTCTTTTGACACCCACTGAACGCCCAACCTACCTGGAAAGGGGTCTCTCTTTGAACTGCCTTTCCCAAGGTTTCTTCCATTTTTCCCTACTAGGTTTTTTTTTGGGAGTTTTTCCTTGTCTTCTTAGAGAGTCAAGGCTGGGGGGCTGTCAAGAGGCAGGGCCTGTTAAAGCCCATTGCGGCACTTCCTGTGTGATTTTGGGCTATACAAAAATAAACTGTATTGTATTGTATTGTATTTTATTTTTGTGAATATAAATTGACTTTTGCAAAAGCTTTAGCCGTAGTTAATGATGGTATATTTGATTTAGACTGCAGTATTATTATATCTTTTTATACTCCAGAAGATTTATTTTTAGGTTCAGAGATTTTTTTACTCTAATTATTGCATTTGATTTATAATTTTTCAATACAGCGCAGCACTGCTGCCTCGCAGTAAGGAGACCTGGGTCCTCCCTGCGTGGAGTTTACATGTTCTCCCCGTGTCTGTGTGGGTTTCCTCTGGGTGCTCTGGTTTCCTCCCACAGTCCAAAGACATGCAGGTTAGGTGTATTGGCAATCCTAAATTGTCCCTAGTGTGTGCTTGGTGTGTGTGTGTGTGTGTGTGTGTGTGTGTGCGTGTGTGTGTGTGTGTGCGTGTGTGTGTGTGTGTGTGTGTGTGTGTGTGTGTGTGTGCCCTGCGGTGGGCTGATGCCCGGCCCATGGATTTGTTCCTGCCTTGTGCCATTATTCTGGCTGGGATTGGCTCCAGCAGCCCCCCATGACCGTGTGTTAGGATATAGCGGGTTGGATAATGACTGACTGACTAACTGACAATACATTAATATACTAGGAGGAATTAGTATGTGTTTGATTACAAGCACTGTAAAAGTATGTCAATCTCAATGAAAATTTATTTATAGAGCACATTTTAAACAACATCAGGAATGGTTAAGGCAAAGTGCTTTATGTTAAAACATACAATAAAGATAAATAAAATAGAAATAAAATACAATAAAATGAAATACAGCCAGCAGTGAGTTAAAGAAAAGAAAGAAGATGACTAAAAGTAGGGAAAACATCAGTTTTAGTGAAGGTCACTGAGAGCTACAGAATAGAAATGCGTCTTCAATCTCACTGTAAACAGTTCAGTTGAAGGTGACTCTTTAATGTAATGAGGTAAAGAGTTCCACAGATGAGGTGCAGCAGCTGCAAAAGCCCAGTCCCCCTTAGTTTTACACTTGGTATGAGGAACAACAAGAGACAGCTGACTGGTAGATCTAAGCTCTCTGGATGGCTGGTGTAAAACACACAATTCAGAGAAATAGGCAGGAGCAGACCCATGTAATGATTTAAAAACTAGCAATAAAATTTTAAAGTAAATTCTGAAGCTAACAGGCATCCAGTGTAAAGAAGAAACAGATTCAAATTTCCTTGCCCCAACCGGGCATCAGCATTCTGAACAAACTAGCTGTGAAAGTGAAATAACATCAGAAGATTCCAAGACAAAGCCATGATTAACAACAGGAAGTACATAACCAGTAGGAACAATGTCAGAGCAAATAGTAATCAATTTTGCTGACAAAGAATGAAAGACATTGCACACAAGTATGGTTTTAGTATAATTTAATTTCAGATTCTTATCTTTCTTTTTATGTTAATTGATTTTATAAATTACATTGCGATGAAAGAAACTCAGATTGCTTTTCTCTTCTTTCCAAATTTAAATCAAATCAAAATGTAGGAGAAAGGACTGGAAGAGGAGCTAGTTACTCTTATTTTAAGTTCCTTCATTTGGTTTGGGTTATCTTCAGAATTGATTTGAACTTTTTCACCACTTTATTTTACATCTCTGAAAGATGTATGGATACCATCATGACATTTGGTGGACTAGGTCAACCTGAGTAGGGTTGGTTCAACTGAGATACAGTAGGTGGATTTATCTAAGGTGTGAGTTGTCATTTATCTCACTAGAAGATGTATTATTTGTTTTATTGCTGCTATTTGGGTCTTCCATTGTGAGAGAGCCTATCACAGCTTACACAAGCAGTGTATCCGTCATATACTAACTACAGATTGAGACTAAACTTTCAGATGTCACAGTTCACACCATAATATCTGTTCACTTCATTCCTGATTTACTGTTCCTGGTAGGAAAGAGTGAGCTGAGAAACACTGCTTTAGAACCTCATTTTAACTGTTTGTACCTACATTGGTATTCTTTTGGACATGACAAGAACTAGGAACATAAACTGAATTTTTTTTTGTAAGAATAAAATTAATACCTCCAAATGTGAGGTTATACACTTTTTCAACAAACTAGTCATTGTCTCTATATAAGTTGGGGGTGAGCAGATGTCCCAAGTGACAGAGTACAAGTACTGATTTTGGCAATCACAGGATTCTTTTCCCTCTTGATCTCTAGAATACTCTATGCTCTATACTTGTAAATTAATACTTGTATATGATTAGTGCATTGTTTTGCATAATTGCAACATAGTGGAACACAGGAAATCTGTTGAAAATCTAGAATAAACTATTTCTCCCATACCACAATTTCTACTATAATGTGATGGGGTCTACTACTGTCATGTCTATCGTTAGGTTTTACTTTATGCCTAATAATGGCAGGAGATAAATAGGGAGTCACATGTTAGTGCTTAATATGGCTTTCATGGGGACTGATTTTCAGGGGTATATCAGGGTGTAACAATGATGATGTTGTATCTTTTTTTCAGATCTGGGACAGCATTGTTGAGGACAATTTTAAATATTTCTGCATATTTATGAATTTCACTTAATAATAAATAGAGTTAGTCACATTTTGACTGGCAAAAAATTAAAACATATCTTTACCTGAACATATTACCCCAGCATCCTCTCCTGGACCACAGTCATGCTCTCCCAGTACATTATGATTACAGGACATCAAGGACAACTCATTTCCATTGCAAACTGTATCATCCATCCAGATCTGTACATTGCCTTTGCCAAAGTAGGCATTTCCTGGCGCAGAGATAGCATAGCCACAGTCGAGCTGTCTGCAGACAACTTCAGCATCGGTCAAATCCCATCCATCATCACACACGGTTCCCCACTGGTTATTATGCAACAGCTCCACTCTTCCAGAACACTTGTTGGTTCCATTGACAAGTCTGATGTTGATGCCTGCACCTGATATTAATGAAAGAAGATAATCAATAATGTCATTTAATATCAGGTTCTTAAAAGGTTTAAGCATTATTTTAGCTATTATAAGTTTAAACAATAATATGAGAATAATATGGCAAAGTTTACTGCTACTGTGATAGGCTTTGGCTTCCTAATTATTTTAACTAACAAACTGATTATACATAAAGGTGAATGAACGGAAAGAATTTGTCCTTTAACTTTGTTTTATTGTCATGAGTTGACTTTTGGAAAAGTTTAATCTCAAATTAATAAATGCATATATTATTCAGCCCTGTAGTTAGGATATAGCGGGTTGGATAATGGATGGATGGATGAATATATTATTAAGACAGCAGTATATTTATATTTTATATACTGTACTCCATATGATTTATTTTTATTTTCAGATATTTTTGTATTTAGAGTATTGCAATTAATTTATATCTTTTTCAATGCTTTAATAAATTAAGAAAGATCAGTTTGTGTTTAATTACAAGCATTGCAAAAATATGGCTTGTGACCACAGAAATAAAATTCTGCACTGGTTTCTGCTGTTTTAGTTTTTCTATCTTTCTTTTTTATGTTTATTAATTTTATAAGTCACCTCAAAAATAAATAAAGCTCAGATCAGTCAAATATTTAAGTATCTTTTTCTAACCTAAAATCAAGTCAGAGAACAGAAGAAAGGATCCAAACAAAAGCTGGGAAATACAGCCTAATTATTCAGATTCTTAAGTTCATTCATTTGGTTTGGGTTAGCTTCAGAACAGATTTCAAATTTTTTAACACTTTAACTCAAAGAATTGTTAAAAATATATGGATACCCTCAAGCCTTTTAGTGGACTAATTCAACTTGGGTGGGGCTTATTTAGTTGAGATACAATAAGTAGGTGGATTTATCTAAGATGTGAGTGGTCATTTATCTCACTAGGACGTATATTATTTGTTTATTGCTTCTGTTCGGGACCTCATTCCACAGATTTTGTATCACAGCTGAAACAAGCAGTGTAGCCAACATATGGCACAGTTCACACCATAACATATGTTCACTTTATTTCTGATTTGCTATTCCAGGTGAGGATTGCAGTGACAAAGGTGTCATCCTAAGTACTGTACATGTCCAGGCCACCTCAATTGGCTACTCTCAATCTGGAAAAGTGGGAGAGAGTAAGCTCAGCAATTCTGCTCTAGAACCTCATTTTGGCTCTTTGTATCTGTAATGTCATTCTTTTTGACAGTAATCAAAACTAGGAATGTAGACTGGTTTGATAAACGTGTGGAAGGATTTAGCCTCCACTTTACAATCAGGACCTAGGGCCTCGTGTATAAATGGAACGTACGCACAAAAATGTTGCATAGGCCCATTTTCACGTTCATGTCGAGATGTATAAAAGCTAAACTTGCCTTAAAGCCATACACATTTTCACTGTAGCCTCAGACCTTGTGCACATATCTTCCTGCTCAGTTTTGTAAATGGGTGGCACCCAGCATCAAGGCAGTGCTACTGTTTATGTGTGGTTTCCCTTTCTTTTTTATATTTGAATCCATGATGCAGGCTTTATCAGATACAGTTAAATTAACTACATATCATTTACAAATTTAAAGCACTTAATTGTAATCAATCTATAACAATATAATTCCTGCTACAATGGCTTCTTTAGAAGAATTAAAAGACAGCACGTATTTAGAGATCATACTGATTTCTTGTCCCATAATGATGACTGTCTTCTAAGTCAATTTAAATTTCCAAGAGCTATCAACTTGGAGGTGTGTGCTGAACTGGAGCTGGCTTTACAAAAGCAGAGTTTGAAGAATTGTGCTCCCTCTGGTTTTTGGTGTTATTCACCTGTGATCCAGATATATAAGCTTTTCTTACACTGTGGTTGAACTTGGAAACATCAAAGCAAAATCCAGCAGGAGGCGCTAGTTCCCTGGGAATGAGTTCTTTCGTGATTGCAGCATGTTACGTAACCTGAATCTATACAGAATAAAATAAAAGGCAATACCCTTACCTAGTGATACGGCAGTAAGAAATCACGCAAAAGAAATAATTTAGCTTTGTTTAATGTCGTCTTATGCTGCATAACAGATGTGGAAGCAAATGGCAAAACCCAATCTGGGAGTGGGGGCCCGATGTGTAGACTCTGCCAACTTCGTTGGTGCAGTGGAAGGATTTTCAGGATCGGATGATGAGATCTCCCATCTGTCCATCGTCTTTCAAGGTGTGCTTGGCCGTTTTCCAAGACTTTATACTGTTTTCTCCACGGACAGGCCCCCACTTAGGTGAACATGAAATTCCAAACAAGGTAACAAAGATACAGTTTCATGCTGACTTTGACAGACAAAAAGTAGTATACAGCAGTTTTCAGTCTGACTGCACATTTTCCAGCTGTTTTAATCTCTCTTATGTTATACTGCTTTCCTAGCAGTTCAATATGGTGAACTTCTGTGCTAAATCTGGCTCTATGCATGTGTGTAGAAAAGGAAGCAGACTTATAAGAAATATTTGCACAGAGCACAGTGACATATTAAACATATGCTTATTACAAAGCGCAATTCACAACAACATCCATTTTTCCCAAATGTAATCGGAGTGGTTGACTGCACGCACATTAGTGTAAAGGCTCCTTCAGAGAATGAATTTGCTTATGTAAATACAATGCATTTCCACTCTATTAATATGAAAATTATTTGTGGTGTGAAAATGCATCTCATTAATGTTGTGGTGAGATATGTAAATGTCTCACCAATAACTGAGCAGCTCATGGCTCAAATGGTGTGAGCCCTGGAATTAGGCTACCTCCTCCAAAGGTGCTGATGCTCGGACAGTGGGCTGCGACTTGTCTTTATACATTGACTTTGATATCTGACCACTTCTTTTTTTATTATGGGCACTGTGAGACTTTTTGAACTTGAATTTTTGAGTGCCTCCGCCACACTGTGCCACCACATCAGTTTCCTTTTATTGCTTATACCACTGCTAAAGCCACCAAGTACTACATTTTTCCTTGCCTCCACTTCACTGAGCAGGACCTCTATTACACATTCGCTAAAATTCCTTGTGACTCATGCTTTTGCCATTGTCTTCTATTTATATTGATTTGTATATTCAAATAGGTGAAATTCTGGGAGGAGTCGGGGTGGGGCTGTATGGAAGTGCATGTGCGTTAAAATTCATGTTGGGAATTATAAAGCAAAACTGCGTAGAATTTTGCTTATGCACATTTAGTGTGAATTTCAAGCAAGCTGTTATACATGAGGTCCCCATTGATTGAACATTTGTGTTTTGTCATGTTAGAAAGAATAAAATGAACAACTCCAAATCTGATGTTATAGACTTTTCATACAAAACAGTTGTTGACACAGTATGGGTTGGGGTATGTAGATGCCCTCAAGTGGCAAAATAAAAGTGATGATATTCATAATTACTGGAGGTTTTTTTTTTTTAAATCTCACTTTTATTGCCTTCATCACTAGAATATTTTATACTCTATAATTTATACTTATAGCCTACTACTTTCTTTTGTTTTACTGCTAGGAAATCAAGAGTCTGTTTGTAACTATGGCATTGTTTTACATCATTTACACATGGTGGAACTGATGAAACATTTTGAATATTTAAAGTGGACTAAACATTAGACTACTATTACCATAGCTCTAGTTAGATTTTCGATTATTCCTTATAATCAAGTCAAGTTGGGGAGGATGCACTGGTACAGTGCATTGCCGCATCCACTGCACAACAAAACAACTTGGGATCCCGATTTTCAACCCCCCTGGCAGACACGCGGTCCACTCCCACCCTCCGGAAATGACCCTCTATCTGCCGCAACCAGGTGTTATGTTGGCAACCCCATGGTCTGGTCCAGCAACTCGGGTCTCTAACAATGAGGATCTTACGAGCTGGTTCACCCTCTGGGAAAAGCGCCACATGGCCGTAGTGCCGTAACTGACACTCCCTCACAATGCAGGTAATGTGCATCATTCGGGACTCCATGAGCAACTGCTTATTTGACACAAAGTCAAACCAACAGTACCCAAGGATTTATCGGAGAGACACAGTACCAAAGGAGTCCAGTCTTCGTCTTAGGTCACTAGATAGCGTCCATGTCTCACAACCATATAACAAGACAGGAAGCACCAGGGCTCTAAAGACTTGGACCTTCGTCCTTTTGCATAGATATTGGGAGCGCCAGACACCCATTTCCAGCAACCTCATGACCCCCCCATGCTCTCCCAAACCGTCTACTGACTTCATAGGGAGAGTCACCAGAGACATGAATGTCATTGCCAAGGTAAGTAAACCTCTCAACAAGGTCAACACTCTCTCCGCAAACAGACACACTGCTGATGGCTGTGCCCAAGAGGTCATTAAAGCCCTGGATCTTGATTTTTATCCAGGACACTAGCAATCCCAGACACTCAGACTCCTCGCTCAGTCTCTCGAGCAACCCCGATCAGAGCCTCCATTGACTCCGCGAAGATCACAGCATCGTCAGCAAAGTCAAGATCCATGAACCTTTCTTCACCAACAAATGCCGCACAGCCGCTGGACCCCACGACCTTGCCCAACACCCAGTCCATACAAGCATTGAACAGAGTAGGGGCAAGAACACACCCCTGATGAACCCCAGAATCAACTGGGAAAAACGCAGAGGTCCTGCCTCCAGTCTGCACAGCACTTACAGTACCAGTGTACAGGCCAGCCATGATATCCAGCAACTTTAAGGGGATCCCGCGAATCCTCAGGATGTTGCACAGGGCAGCTCGATCAACTGAGTGGAACGTTTTGCGAAAATCGACAAAGGCTGCAAAGAAACTCTGCTGATATTCGCGTTTGCGCTCCATGAGAACCCTCAGTACCAGGATGTGGTCGATGGTAGACTTCTTAGGCGTAAAACCAGCCTGTTCCGGTCGCTGGTAGGTGAGCAAGTGATCACGGATCCTATTGAGGATGACCCTAGCAAGGACCTTACCCGGCACCGAGAGCAGTGTTATCCCCCTGTAGTTGCTGCAATCCAGGCGATCACCCTTCCCTTTCCAAATAGGGATGACAAGTCCCATTTTCCATTCAGTTGGGATGATGCCAATCTCCCAAATGGAAGCAAAGGAGGACAGCCTTACCACCAGCCTGGAGAAGTTCACCCCAGATACCACAGATTCCTGCAGCCTTTCCCCCCCTCAGCTGGTTCACAACCTGTGCAATCTCAGTGAGATTGGGTGGTTCACAGCTAATTGGAGGATCAGCCTCAAGAACCGTGGACCCAGAGATATCCAACGTCCTAGCCGGAGGATCAGCTTTGAACAACTGCTCAAAGTAGCCAGCTCAGCGGGTCACAACTGCAGTGTCATCTGTAAGGACCGTTCCATCAGCTGCCCTGACTGCGACTCTCCGAGGAACAGATTCAGATGTGCATAATGCTTCGATTCCTCTGTAAGCAGGACGTGGGTTGCTAGACCACAGATGGTGTGTCACTTTCTCACAGATTCCTCTAACAAACGCCTCTTTATCTGCCCTCAGAGCCTTCGCAGCCATCCCTCTCAGTTCCCAGTACAGACAAGAGTTGCCATTGAGCCATGCACTGCGATTCCTCTCAATGATATCCAGGGTGCCCTGCGAGATGAAACACCTCCTTCTGGAAACACCGGTAACACCAACACAACCCTCAACAACCTTCAGGGTCTTGTCACGGAAGGTCTCCCACATCACATTAGGATTGGCAGTCCTGGGTATGATGTTAAACTGCGTCCCGCCCTGCAAGCGGTCCTTCAACTTGCAGGGAAATAATGGGGGTTGGTGGCAGGATTGGCACTCCAGCCACTGTAAAAAAACTTCACAAAGCTCCGAGACTACAGAAAGGACTCCTTTTTGCTCTCCGCGGGAGTAGCTCTGCTGCAGCCGCCCAAAGGAAAGCTGCTCACATCATGAAGGGGATGGGGGAAAGCCCTCGGGAGCCCCATCCCCGGAAGAGTCAAAACCATTGGAGAGCCAATAGGGTCAGGTCTGTTGGGGATCGGAACTGGTGTGGTGCTGAGGCATCGCCCACTGCACGGCAGCACTCGGGTCCCAGTTTGAGGCGGCCCATACGGGTGGGTGCATGGAACGTCTTGTCTCTCTGGCAAGATGATCATCTTCCTCTGCTGTTGGAGGAGCTGCATAAACTCCGCATTTCAGTGGCCGCACTCTCTGAGGTGCACAGACCGGGGACTGGCCAGATCTCTGTAGGTGGAAACACCTTTTACTGGTCTGGTCGGTCTGATGGCTGTCATACTTGGAGAGTAGCTGTTGCTGTAGCGGATTGGCTTCTTCCAATGGTGTCCGATGTCACTCCTTTCAACGACCGTATTATGAGACTCAGTTTACGGCACTCTCCGGGTGCCTTGTCTATTGTCTCAGTGTATGCTCCGACCACGGTGAGTGATGTCTCAGTGAGGGAGACATTTTATTCACAGCTTCTCTCAGTGGTTGATGGGTGCCCACGGGGTGACACTCCTCTGGTCATGGGTGGCTTCAATGCAGCCACTGGCACTGACAGGGCTGGCTATGAGGATTGTCTCGGTCTCCATGGGTCTGGTGACCATGGTGAAAGTGGCTCCATGTTCCTTGACTTTGCTAAAGGTCAGGGGCTGCAAATCGCTGGATCCTGGCTCCCTGAACTGCATCATTGGACTTGGTACTCCAATACTGGTGCTGCGGAGAAGGAGATCGATCACATCCTCGTGGGCAGACACTGGAGGTTCCTGCAAAACTGCAGGGTCTACAGAAGTGCCCAGTGTGTGAATTCTGACCACAGACTTGTTGTTGCTACTCTTAGGATCCAGCTTAGGTCCAGTAGGTTACCACCTACTAGGAAAATGAGCCTGGACTTAGCCAGACTCCAAGACCAGGCTGTTTCTAATGAGTTTGCACGCAGTTTGTGTGAGGAACTTTCAGATTTGGGTACGACTGCCAATTCTGCTTGTTCTAATGATGTGGGAGACCTTCTGTGACAAGACTCTGAAGGTTCCTTATAATGCCATGAGATAAATGTACAGTCAAATGTGAGGGCTTTGTGTGGCTTTTATGGGGACTGATTTCAGGGGTACATTAAGGAGGAGATTTGGGTGTAAGGTATGGGCTTTTGTATCGTTCTCTTCATATGTATCTAGGGCAGCAGAAAAAGACCAGGAAAATGAACCTCAACCACACCCTTATTTTGTAGATATACTTTTTCTTTATAATCATATTTCTTAATTTACTTAATGGGAAGTTGTTGACTCATTTTATGTTCTCATTTGCGTTTTTGTGAGAATCTGAAATTGAGACATTACCAGTTGTTCCCGTATTAACATGGTGGCACATTGCAACTCTGGTATCTTTTGGTAGGTTTTCCAAGACATAGTGAGAAAACAAGTCAATGTGCTCGCCAACTAAAAATGAAGACACAGTATTACAAAAACAACAGATAGTGAGTTCTGATTTCCGTGCCCCACCTGCTAATGTTAGTTAACCATATAATCCTCATGCAGAACAATTCAAGGGAAACACAAGTATGTTTGAAGAGTTTTTTAATCAATGTGATTTTAGTTTTGATCAAGAATCCTGTACTTGCTCATCAAAATTTTGTTTATTATCTCTTGGCTTATAAATAAGCCTCTCCAGTGACTGACAGCTCTTTTTGCGAATAAGCATCTCAGCTTCTCATCTATGTGCTCTGAAATAATGCTGTTATTTAGGAGCATCACTCAGTAGAGTAGTCGAGTAGAGGTAGTCAAAGTTTACTTTGAGGTTCACAACACTTAAAAACATTTTTGCCTAAACAAATTACCCCATCATTCTTTCCTGAATATTTAGAGTACACTCCTTTACTAAAGCAACAATTTCTACTATAGTGTCTAAGACACTACTATTGCCACGTTTATAGCTTTTTTCTGCTTTAGACCTAAATGTCAGAAGGTAAACAAGGAGTCATATGTGAGGGTTTAGTATGGACTTGATGGTGACTGATTTCAGGGATGCATCAGGGGATGGATTTGGGTAATAATAATAATAATAATAATAATAATAATAATAATAATAATAATAATAATAATAATAATAATTCTTTGCATTTATATAGCGCTTTTCTCACTACTCAAAGCGCTCAGCAATTGCTGTTTAAGGGCCTTGCTCAAGGGCCCAATAGTGCAGAGTCCCTTTTGGCATTTACAGGATTCGAACTGGAAACCTTCCGATTGCCAGTGCAGATCCCTACAAGAGAAATTCCAAGACAATGTTTAACAATGCTCCTTATTTATGAATTTCACTGAACAATAAATAGATTTAGTCAAATTTTACCTTTAAAGTGCCAAAACACAAAAAACATTTTTACCTGAACATATAACACCAGCATCCTCTCCTGGACAACAGTTATGGTGCCCCAGCCCCACTTCATCAGGCTCACAAAACATTAAGAAATGATGAATGATGAGTCACATTTTCATTGTGCTGAAGAAGTCACAACTAAATAAAAATACTTACCTGAACAAATGACTCCAGCATCCTCATATGATTGACAATTATGCCTTCCCAGGCCATTATTACCACACATCAACAGTGATGACTCACGCCCGCTACAAGACACATCATCCATCCAAATCTGTCCACTGCCTCTTCCAAAGTGGGCATTTCCTGGTGCTGAGATAGCAAATCCACAGCCCAACTGTCTGCAGACAACGTCAGCATCTCTTAAATCCCATCCATCATCACAGACAGTTCCCCATTGGTCCATATGCAACAACTCCACTCTGCCAGAACAATTGTTCTTCCCATTGACAAGCCTGATGTTGGCATCTAAAACTAAGCAAAGAAGATACTGGGTAATATCATTTAATTATAGGGTTCTTAAAAGGTTTTAGCATTATTTTAATTATTTCACGATAAAATAATGATATGAGAAAGTTTACAGCTACTAGGATAGGCTTTGGCTTCCTACTTTTTTAACTGAAAAATTGATTGTAAATAAAAATGGGTGGATGAAAGAATTTACTCTTAAATTTTATTTTTGTCTGCGGTGGGTTGGCACCCTGCCAGGGATTGTTTCCTGCCTTGTGCCCTGTGTTGGCTGGGATTGGCTCCAGCAGATCCCCGTGACCCTGTGTTCGGATTCAGCGGGTTGGAAAATGGATGGATGGATGGATGGATGGATTTTATTTTTGTTGCAATAAACTGACTTTTGCAAAAGCTTCAGCTCAAGTTAAGAAACACATATACCTGTATTATTCAGACAGCAGTATTTTGATATCCTTACCTACTCCAGGTGAGTTATTTTTACTTTCAGATATTTTTTGTAGTCAGTGCATTGCATTTGATTTATATCTTTGTGAATGCTTTGATATACTAAGAGAGTCAACTTTGTATTTGATCACAAGTATTGAAAAAGTGTGGTTTGCATCAACAGAAATTAAATTCTGTGCTTGCTTATTTTTCTGCACTATCATTTTTAATCTTTGTCTTGTTTTGTTTTTTTTTTTTTGTTTATTGATTTTATTAATTAGATTAAAATGAATAAAACAGATCAAAAGCTTTTTTTTTTCTTTCCAGATTAAAATCAAATTAAAATGCAGAAAAAAGGACCGGAAGAAGAGTTAGAAAATAAAATTTTGAGTAATTGGGTTGTAAGTCCCTTCATTTGTTTTGGTTTAACTTCAGAATGGATTTGAACGTTTCCTCGCATTAACTTGCAGCACTGAAAGATGAGCAATATGGACACTCATGATATACAATTGACTAGGTCAGCTTGCATGGGGCTGGTTCAGTTGAGATACAGTACATGGATTTATCTAAGAGGTGTGTGAGCATTTATCAAACTAGGGTATGGAGTATTTGTTTAATTGCTGCTTTTCATTAGTTCAGTCCTGAGATAGAATCTCACAGCTTAAACAAGAAGTGTAGCAACCATATACTAGC
This sequence comes from Erpetoichthys calabaricus, assembly GCF_900747795.2. Classification (NCBI taxonomy): domain Eukaryota; kingdom Metazoa; phylum Chordata; class Cladistia; order Polypteriformes; family Polypteridae; genus Erpetoichthys; species Erpetoichthys calabaricus. The sequence goes on from NC_041404.2 coordinate 77,680,241, forward strand.
TAAAGAGTCAGACTAAAGTTTCAAATGGCACAGATTTTACTATGATATCTCTTCACTTTATTTCTGATTTGCAGATCTGGCTGAGGGTTTCAGTGACAAAGGTGGCACTCTAAGTACAGTTCTGGGTCATCTTAATTGGCTCCCCTCAATCTGCAAAAGAAGGAGAGAATGAGCTCAGCAACTCTTCTCCAGAACCTCATTTTGGCTCTTTGTACCTGTAGTTCCATTCTTTTGGACAATAACATGAGCTAGGGATGTAGATTGGCTTGTTAAATCAAAGGTTTTCTGCCAGGCTTTACCTCCCACTGTGCATTGGTGTTTTTTGTGGTAAAAATAAATCTAAAACTCAATATGTAAGGTTATAGACACAAAACAGTTTTTGGTTCTAAACAGATGTCCCAAGTGTTAGAGTACAAGTACTTATTTTGATAATTACAATTTTTTTTGCAAATCTTAATTCTTTTACCTCCTGGACTACAAAATATTCTATACACAATACTTAAAACTTTGTATTCTTTTGTATTACAGCTAGTATTCCTATAGTCTGTATAAAACTATTACACTGTTTTGAATCATTGCAAAGTGAGGAGCACCTAAAACCCTTTTGAATATTTAGAGTACATTCCTTTTCCAAAACCACAATTTCCCCTTCAGTGTCAAAAAGAGCACTATTGCTATAGCTATAGTTAGTTTTTCCTTTATGTCTAATAATGCAAGGATATAACATAATCATATGTGAAGGTTTAGTGTGGCTTTACAAGGACTGATAAGGGTTTACATTAGGGGAAGAACATGGGTGTAATGCTTTTGTATCTTTCTCTACAGATTGAGAACAAGGGAGGAAGTACAGAACAAAGTTAAATAATGCTGTTTATGTATGAATTTAACTCAATAATAAATAGAGTTATAGAGTTGGTCACTTTTGCCTTGAAGGTGGCAAAATGTTTTTACCTGAGCAGACTACCCCAGCATCCTCTCCTGCATCACAGCTATGCTGTCCTAGTTCATTATGTTCGCAGAGTGCCAAGGATGATTCATTTCCTTTGCAAACTACATTATCCATCCAGATCAGTCCACTGCCTTTTCCAAAGTGGGCTTGTCCTGGTGCAGAGATGGCATTGTCACAGCCCAGCTGTCTGCAGACGACTTCGGCATCGGTCAAATCCCATCCATTATCACACACGGTTCCCCACTGGTCCTTATGCAACAGCTCAACTCTACCAGAACACTTGCTGGTCCCATTGACAAGCCTGATGTTCATGCCAGCACCTGATATTAAGGAAAGCAAATAATAAATAATGCCATTTAATACAGGACTCACAAAAGGGTTTCAGCATTATTTTAGCTATTAAAAGTTTAAATAATGATATGGCAAATTTTATTGCTACTGATATACACATTAGCTTCTGACTTATTTTAACTGGTAAAATGATTACAAATAAAGCTGAATGGATGAAAGAATTTTCCCTTATTATTATTATTTTTTTATTTATTTTTTTTGTTGCCATGAATTGACAGTTTATGTTCAGCAGTATTACAATATCTATATACTTGAGGAGATTTATATTTACTGTAGTTTGAGACATTTTTTACAATTATTATTGCTTTAGAGTTAAGCTTATTTCTATGCTTTAATATACTAGTAGAGATCAGTTTTTGTTTGATTACAAGCACGGCTTGCATCAATAGAAATTAAACTCTGTGCTGCTTTATTTTTCTGCTCCTTTGGTTTTTTGTCTTTCTTTTTCATGTTTATTGATTTTACAAATTACCAAAACACAGATCAGTCAAAGATTTAAGATTTTTTTTTAACAAATTAATATCAAATCAAAGCACAGAAGAAAGAACTCCAACAAGAGCAAAGAAATACAATGTAACCTAATTATTTAGATTCTTATATCTCTTCATTTGGTTTGGGTTTGCTTCAGAACTGATTTGAACCTTTTTACCACTTTAACTTAGAGAACTCTAAAAAATATATGGATTCCCGCATGACTTTTGGTGGGCTAGGAGCTAGGACAACCTGGGTGGTTCAGTTGATATGCAGTAGGTGGATTTATCTAAGAACAGCTGCTCCCCGCGGCTCCGCCCACGTAGTAGTGAAACAGGACAGCGGGGAGTGCCCCGCCTGGCTCCCTACTCCTGACATCACGCTTCCCCATCCCCTCAGCTCGCAGCCTCTGTCTCAGATTAGTGCGAATATATTGCTCCTGCATGCGAACTATGATTCTTAGCGCAATGAGAGAAGTCACAAAAGCAACCAGAATGTTCAAGCAAGTTCTAGAAAAAAGCCCAATCTAAATCCATTAAGTAGTTCTCTCATTCCCTAGCTAAGCAGATGTAAGATTCGCCCTGAGGCTGGCTCATGAGTGAGGAGGGCCCTGCCTTCCTTCCCTTAGCCTACTGCATCTCTCTCGAATTTGCACAAATAAATTGGTGAACTATGATACATAGCGCGATGAGAGCGGTCACAAAATCAACTGGAATGTTCAAGCAAATTATAGAAAAAAACCTGATCTAAATCCATTAAGTAATTCTGTCGTGAAAAGGAACTTTAACTACTCGAATATTAACTGGGATAACTTTGAAAATAGCAGAGCACAAGGAGTTTTTAGAAGTAATCAGTGACTGTTTTTTAATACAGTATATTAAAACACCAATGCATTTGTAATAATCAGGATAGAATTGAGGGTGTAGAGGTGATAGAACCACTAGGGTCAAGTGACCATAATATAATATAGTTTTCAGTGTTTTGGAAGACAGTGGATGTAAAGACTAAAAATGTTAAGTTTAACTTTGGTAAGTCAAATTTTGAGCAGATATGGGAAAGATTAAGGAGATTAGACTGGGATAAGTTTTTAAGTTTGGAGACAGTCGAGGAGTAATGGAACAGGTTCGAAAAGTTTTACAATGCAAGACAAGTATGTACCTTAATTCGGAATTAGTAGTATTTAAAAAAACACTGCAGTGGGTTAATAAAGAGTTGAAAATAAAGGAAAACAATAGCTGGATAAGACGAATAAGACTAATAACTCTAGTGTGAATCAATGTGTATGAGAAAATAAGGGTAACCATTAAGTAGGATAATAGGGAGGCTAAAAGGCAGATAGAGTTGAATATAGCAGATGACACAAAGAGATTCTTTCAGTGTTTTTAGTAGTAAAAGAATAGTCAAGAAAGAGGTGAAGTGCATCAGGAATAGTAAAGGAGAATTAAAAAATACGGACAGTGAAATAACAGATTCTCTAAACTCGCATTTTTCTGAGGTCTTCATATGTGAGGAAGTAGATAATCTCCCAGCCATAAAAGAGACTACTAAGGAGGTACTCTGAGTGATGTGGAAACTGTAGAAGGAGAAGGACTGCTCAGACAAAATGTGCTGAAATCAAAAAAATCACAGGACCAGATGATATTTACCTTTGAGTTCTTAAGGAGGTTAGTGACAATATATATATATATATACTATTATATATATATATATACTATATATATATATATATATATATATATATATATATATATATATATATATATATATATATATATATAATATATATATATACAGTATATATATATATATACGGTGGCACAGTGGGTAGTGCTGCTGCCTCGCAGTTGGGAGATCTGGGGGACCTGGGTACCGCTTCCCGGGTCCTCCTGTGTGGAGTTTGCATGTTCTCCCCGTGTCCTGCGTGGGTTTCCTCCAGGCGCTCCGGTTTCCTCCCACAGTCCAAAGACATGCAGGTTAGGTGGATTGCGGATTCTAAATTGGCCCTAGTGTGTGCGTTGTTGTGTGGGTGTGTTTGTGTGTGTCCTGCGGTGGTGGTCTGGCACCCTGCCCGGGATGGTTCCTGCCCTGTGTTGGCTGGGATTGGCTCCAGCATGACCCCCGTGACCTGTGTTCGGATTCAGCGGGTTGGAAAATGGATGGATGGATGGATATATTTATATATATTCATAGCATCCTGTAGTCCTGAAGTCTCGATCTGATTGTAGTGGGTGGTTACCTACCAGGTACGCTTGTGGTTGGTCTGCAGTCTGCAAATGTCCGCCACAGGCCCATCTTTAGTTGCGAGAAAGCAGATCATGGAATGTTACAATAGTTTACTGTCAAATATGCAAAGAGTACGCGACACCGTGTTTCGCCCTTATTTGGGGCTCATCACATGCCGTGGCGCAGCGTAAAGGGACTTCATCTCTAACGCTGAAGTTCGATCCCCGCGAGGGGTGCAGTGGAGTGTGTATGCCTGATGAGCCCAAATAAGGGCGAAACACGTGTCGCATACTCTTTGCATTATTTGACAGTAAACTATGTAATATACTGTATATTGTGATATATGGCCGGCAGTTTATCCCGGCCAATACCTCCAAGCTGCCAGATGGAGCCCTCCCCGTTCAACATGGAGGTGCCCCGAATTCCAGCAGGGCATCATGGACCTTGGAGTTCTAATTCACAGCCCTGCTGGATACCATGGGGGGCTGTCAAGGGACGTTGCAGGGAAAGAACAGCGAGTGGTAACTTTCCGTACAGCCCGGAAGTACTTCCCAGTCACGGGTGTGGAAGACATGATGTACTCTCCAGGCTGAAGAAAAGAAGAGTATTGATCTGACCTGGAAGTGCCTAGAAAGTCAAGTGGACTGAGGGACAGAAACACTTCCGGGTCAAGGAGTTTTAAAGGACTGTAGGAGATCCCAGCAGTGAGCCGAGTTGGAGGAAGGGTGACTGAGCTGCTGGGAGTGGAGGATTAGGAATTGTGTATTGTATTATTGATTTATTATTGAGTATTGTGGAGTGTAGGTGCTTTGTGCACATTATTACTAAAAATAAATATAATATTGGACTTTTACCTGGTGTCAAGAACGTGTTGTCTGAGGGTTCAAGGGGACGACAGCGCTCCCCTACTCTGTCACTATATATATATATATATATATATACTATATATATATATATACTATTGTCACACACGTGTGTTTAGCAGACAACTAAAGGGCTCTAAATAATGTGATCCCATGCCAGACCAGGGGGTGGCGAAGTGCGCTAATTTTCCCTCTCGATCTTTTGCAGACCATTCTAGGGAAATCCCACCCGGTCTCTGGGGCAGCCCAATGATGTCACTTCCGGTTCCGGTATTGATGACATCACTTCTGCTACTGGCCTTTAAAGCTGCTATCTTGTCTCCTGAGGAATCAGTTCTGTTTTGGACTCAGTTGAATGTCTTTGTTATTTAATCAGTTTTTGCAGCCGGGGAACAATTATACGGGTGGCTGCCCCAAACCTTCTCGATGTCTTATGGTCATTTTTCTGACTATATATATATATATTATATATATATAATATATATATATATATATATATATATATATATATATATATATATACATACCCCTTGATGCATATTTTTCTCCATTATGCAGTGACTGCCTAAAAATATGCATCAAGGGTATATTTGTGGAGCCAGACATGTCGCTAGATGGTGTTTGATAGAGAGAAATATGGTAAAAGAGGGGTAGTCATTCAGTCTTGCTTCACTGTTTGCTTGCCTTTATAATTTTAACCTGCAATACCAGGGTGGTGCTTGCTGAACAATGGAATTTATCCACAGGTAGTATGGGCTTTTAAAAAAAATCATTTCAAGTATTGAAGCATTTCTTCACATTTTTTTTAGATTTTTTTCCAAATCATTTATTTTTTTTGATACCTTTGTCACTTAACTTTTGTTTTGTCACTTATAGATTCTTTATTGTCATTAGCCCATAGTGTGAATCCAATCCTCAAGGGACTGTCACTAGCAAGCAGACTGGGAATGTGGTACAGAAAGAACAGGCATCACTCAATCCTCATGTGTGCGCTTACATAAGGAAATTCCCTTTCAGTGCCACTAGACTCTTTCTGTCTTCTTCTGTATATGCCTCCTAACACCCCAAACCACCAGCGTCTGCTTTAGGAGCTTCTTGGTATTAACCATGAGAGCAGGTCAAACGTTTTCTAGGTGAAGATCATCATCAAGTGATGCTTCTGAAAGCAGGTATGTTGTTCTCTTGTTTTTTAGTGGAGATATTTCTGTGGTAAATTTATCCCTAACAAAAAATTATGTTATTCTTGAAAGATTTAAGCTGGTTAATAAAAATTGCAGAAATTTGTTTTCAATTTGTTGATGACTCTATTTCATGATACTAACAGAGGATCAAAGTTACACTAAGTCACTTTTTATTCTAAACTACTGAAGTCAACTTGTTGGTCCAACGAAAGAAAGAAAGAAAGAAAGAAAGAAAGAAAGAAAAGAACAAGAAAGAAAAGAAAGAAAGAAGAAAGAAAGAAGAAGAAAGAAAGAAAGAAAAGAAAGAAAGAACAATAATTTACTACAAAGTGCAACAAAATATCTGTTTATTACTTGATTACAGAGATGAGCTGCATATCTGAAGTGTATTGCTATTTAAACAATATGCAACTGAAGAAATATCTGTCAATAAATTACTGTAAATGAAAAAGTAAACTGCAAATTTGAGCACAGCACTATACTGTAATTGTGAAATTCAGTAAGAATACTGTAAAGCTGCATTCTTACTGGTGAAACTGCTGCCAGCAGATTGCTGTAATTTTACAAGAAAATGTTTTCAGTATGTGGAGAGTTGTAAATTTCTAATTAAACAAATGGACATTGACCGATTGGTTTAAAGAAATAACTAAAGAAAGTTCAACTCTTTATAAAGCTGTCCCCAGTATTTTGTGTAGGGGGACATGTTTGGTTTGTGTGTATTAATCTTTCTTTTTTTCCCACTTACTGATTTAATATTTTATTGCTGTGGCACTTTAAAGTTGGGTTGCAGTGAATAGGTGAACGTGAAATGCTCGTGTTGGTTTTAACTTTATAGAAATTACTAATTGGGTCTGTCCAATTTTTTGTTTGATATTTAACAGTAATTTTCTTATTTTACTGGCAGAGTATTTTTATCTGGTTATTTGTAGGCCTAGCTGTTCTCACATGTACCAGCAAAGGTAGAATGAAGAATATATTTGGGGCTGTATGACTTGCATTTTGGTACTGTGATAGAAGTGTCTACCACTCCATGATCACCTTTGTCATTTTTTATTCCCTTTTAATATATATATATATATATATATATACTATACTATATATATATATATATATATATATATATATATCATATATATATATATATATATATATATTAATAAGTGTTTGTATTTGTGGCCCAATAAAACAAACCAGTGTGTAATTGTAAGTTGTTTTGTGTGTTTAGGAAAGTACAATGCACCAACACCAGTACAATCAGTAGAAGTTGGTCTTGGGTGCTGTCTTGTATTGGTACCATTTTTATACCAGGTGGTTGTACTCAGGTATTTCTGGGGATTAAGTGTTGTGTTTTTAATTTACTTTTGCATTTCTCCACATTACATCTTGTGAAACCTATGACACATGACTCATCGTGCATTAAAAATAAAAAAAAAGAATTTGTTTGCTCTGCTTCAGCCTGCTGTACACTCACGTGAACACTCTGCCTTTTCCTGTCATTTGATTGTGTGTGTCATGACTCCAAGCTGTTGCAAGCACACAAATATCCTTACCTCAAAAGTAGGACCAAAAATGGCCAAACAGGCCAGAAATCATATATTTTTTGTGTAATCTATTGGTTTGCATGGGAGCACTATTGGTTTATGAGAATGTTACTATTGTTTTGCACGGCATACTTCAATGGTTTGCATGCGTACAATACTGGTTTCATTCACACGAACTTCAGTGGTTTGTCTCCGTATATTATTGGGGAGTGTGTGAACTATATAGGTTTGTCTGTGTATACTGCTGGTTTGCATATGAAGTGGAAGCAGGATTCCATAGAGCATCCATAAAATACAATAACAAAGTATTTTACATTCATATGCTTCACATTAGAACACAATTTTAAGTGGCAAATTAAATTATACCATGATTATGAAGAAATGACTTAGACTTCAAAAATACAGAACTTATCCTTTAACTCCATTCTGGAGTTTTTTTCTTTTTTATATAGCTCTCAATAGCTTTGATTTCTGGTCTGGACAGAACATAAAGATTCCCTGTTTGCAAAGTAGCACCTGGTAAAAATATAATCTTAATGAGGTAGGAGTTGGTCTGCTAAATACTAGCATAAATAGTAGTTTTCATATTTAGAGGATAAAGGATAAACTGAGAATCTGCAGACAATTTTTAAAACAAAAGGCTCCCCAAGTCTCAAGTTTACTTAACTAATTAATTTCAGAATTAAGTTTTCTAAAAACTCACATTTATCTACAATCAAGATTAATTTGAAAAGCTTGTACAGTAAATGGTTTAAGACCCTGTAAGAAATCTGAAACTAACTGGTGAACATATTATTTTCTGTTATTTTTTTATCAAGGCATATTTAACAGTATTTCCATCTGCAGCCAGAAATCATCATATACAGTTAGGTCCATAAATATTTGGACAGAGACAACTTTTTTTTCTAATTTTGGTTCTGTTCATTACCACAATGAATTTTAAATGAAACAACTCAGATGCAGTTGAAGTGCAGACTTTCAGCTTTAATTCAGTGGGAGTGAACAAAACGATTGCATAAAAATGTGAGGCAACTAAAGCATTTTTTAAACACAATCCCTTCATTTCAGGGGCTCAAAAGGACTATAACGGACAGCTGATATTTTATATAATTTTTAATCTAATAACCCTAGATAAGCATCTCAATTGAGATGAGGATTGATTTTTTTAACTCCTTTTGTTTTAACTATGTTGGTCAATGATGCACAATAATATGTTAATAATAGAAACGATGTAGTACTTAATATAAAGCAAGTCATTTAACCCTACTGAGGATAAAGTGTGTGTTGCCACTTGAGCTTGCTAGTTATTTACCTTCTCTAGTTTTGTTCTTTATACACTATGTGCTCTAGAGTTCTTAATTCAGGATACCCATTCTTATTTAATGTTTCATGAAGCATTTGGCACTATAAACTTGATGTTTTCTGATACACATTACAATTACCATTAAAAAGGTACTATAACAAGTAATACGTTAGATCTATAAAGTAATTATTAGTTTAAGTTCCTGTGAGTAAATACATATACTGTCTGGATAAAATTTTAAGTACAACTAGGTCTAGAATATTAGGAAATCTGTTCCTAATGAATCAGAAATTGTACATTCTTGTGTAGTGTATTAACATACAAAGCAACTAATTAACAATTAAAACAAAAACTCAACTTATTGTGTAATAGAAATGTTTCCAAAGACTTAAAAAAATGTTTGCTGGATCTAGTTTGAAACGTTTTTTTGTTGGTCTACTCTTAATTTATTCTTCTGTTGTCAGTTTTATTTTGTCTGTATATTTAAACTCATTGTCATTAAAAGTACTCTAAAATCCACCAAAGCATCACACTGCATATATTATGTTTTGAAATGTAATTAAAATTCAAATTAAACATTAAATTTCGTATCAAGGAATCCAGCAGTTACAGTGTAAAAATAAAACAAATATATATTCAAGTTTCATTGTCTGCACTATACATATATTTGGCAGATGTTTATTAAAGCAAAAGTCTATGGTGAAAGACTCCATAAAATTCTATTTAGTATCAATTTAAGATATAAGAATAGTAATAATGAGAAATTGGTTGCAGACTTTTTCGGCAGATGCCTGACTCTCTACATGGACCTCTTCTACTTCTCTTTCTTTCCATGTTTTACTTTTGTGCAGACTTGTGACCATCATTCGATGAACTTGAAGGCATCTTAAGCTTATCACAATCTTTTAAAAGTATCAGTATCAATGCTCAACATTCACAACTCTAAGACTCATTTGAATAAGCATTTTGAGTTCCTATGCTGTCCTATAAATGCAACATTAAAAAAAAACAAATAAATAAATGTGCAGTTATTTGTTTCCCAAATTTTCTAACTTGTTCCATTACTAAACAACAAATATGTTGAGTAAATCTATTTTTTTTTAATTCTAAAATGTTTTTATTATTTTGTACCTCTGACAAAGGCAAATACTGTATAGAGCAGAATACTTACAGAGGAGTGGCAGAGCATTAATTGTCCAAAGAACCAAAATACTTCTCATTTTACAAAATTGTATTTCACACAGGTGGTTTTTTTTACTATGGATCAACAACACAATTTCTTCCACTTTAATAGTCTAACACACAGTGAAGGGCAGGACTACAAATGCATTGACGAAAATGGCATTGTTACAAATATGGCATTTGTGCATTGTTAACCAAAAAATGTTTAAGGAAGTTACATAAAAATCTAAAATAAGATATCCTGTGTGAACTGCACACAAGTTCTTCAAATTCTGTTTCAGCATAAAACAGGCCTGTTACCTACTGCCATCTATGTCCCATCCTTGACTATAGTTTCAAGCATTCAGTCATTACTCAAAGAATTGGACCATTAGTGGATACAGCTGAAGTTAAGTTCCTTCACATCATCATCATCTAATAACAATGCTTCTGAGAAGTGTTTGATGAAAGACGTACTGCAGGTCAGTGCTCTGGGAGAAAAAAGGTGACATTCTCTAAAGGAGCTTGAAAACTTAGAACTTGAACCAGAAGTGCATAGTCCAGAACAGAAACAGAAGAATGCAGGTCCAGAAAGACCATCAGCATTTAGAAAGGAATATTCTTAATTATCAGAAAATAAAAAGAAGCAATTTCTAAAGCCAATGTTGCATTACATGACTTTTAGTTATTTGGTATGTCAAATTTACCAACCTCATTTGCTGATCTCGTCACTGGACCACATCAGTTTAAATGACTGAAATTCACTGGCCATGTCACATTTTGCACTTGTATACCTACCTAGCACAATCAAGCGTGCCCCATTATCAGACTGCCAATAATGTGCTGCCTGACAGAACTTGCTCTGTATGTGGGGTTAACAACTACAGCAGGTTCGCCCATAGTCTCTACCCTTTTTTCCATTTTGTTGTGGTACATGCAAAACACAAAACATCAGAAAGATGAACTTCTTTTCTGTTTCTGAGGTTCAAAGCCCCATGTTCCTTATTCCTTGTCATTGTATTATATTCATTGTACTTCCAGATGAGTGTTTGTGGATTATCAGCTCTTATGCACACAGGGCCTGTCCCTACGACTAAAGGCAAAATCAAATCTGTTTGATTTCATTAGAGCAAATCACAGACTAGTCAGAGTGAGTCACTAGAAATATCAAATTACACACAGAACAGGAAGGGAAGACTACAGGTCCAGGAAGACCGTCAGTATTCAAAAAGCAATTATCTTTGGAATTCTCTGAATATAAAAAGAAGCAATGTCTAAAACCAATGCTTTAGACCAATATAATTTCACCAATAGAGGATGACTCAGGCGCCGCCGCGAGTGGCAGCAATTCCAGCAGCTCCATGTATGACTTTATTTTTTCTACTTTTTTCTCTATTTCACTGTTAACTCCTACCACTTTCTTTTACAGTTGTGCTTGAAAGTTTGTGAAACCCTTTAGAATTTTCTGTATAAATATGACCTAAAACATCATCAGATTTTCACTCAAGTCCTAAAAGTAGATAAAGAGAAACCAGTTAAACAAATGAGTCAAAAATATTATACTTGGTCATTTATTTATTAAGAAAATGATCGAATATTACATGTTTGTGAGTGGCAAAAGTATGTGAACCTCTAGGATTAGCAGTTAGATTTTGTAGGTGAAATTAGAGTCAGGTGTTTTCAATCAATGGGATGACAATCAGGTGTGAGTGGGCACCCTGTGTTATTTAAAGAACAGGGATCTATCAAAGTTTGCTCTTCACAACACATATTTGTGGAAGTGTATCATGGCATGAACAAAGGAGATTTCTGAGGACCTCAGAAAAAGAGTTGTTGATGCTCATCAGGCTGGAAAAGGTTACAAAATCATCTCTAAAGAGTTTGGACTCCACCAATCCACAGTCAGACAGATTGTGTACAAATGGAGGAAATTCAAGACCATTGTTACCCTCCCCAGGAGGTGGTCGACCAACAAAGATCACTCCAAGAGCAAGGTGTGTAATAATTGGCGAGGTCACAATGGACCCCCAGGGTAACTTCTGAGCAACTGAAGGCCTCTCTCACATTGGCTAATGTTCATGTTCATGAGTTCACCATCAGGGAAAACACTGAACAGCAATGGTGTGCATGGCAGGGGTTGCAAGGAGAAAGCCACGGCTCTCCAAAAAAAACATTGCTGCTCGTCTACAGTTTGGTAAAGATCACGTGGACAAACCAGAAGGCTATTGGAAGAATGTTTTGTGGACGCATGAGAATAATTAGAACTTTTTGGTTTAAATGAAAAGCGTTATGTTTGGAGAAAGGAAAAACACTGCATTCCAGCATAAGAACCTTATCCCATCTGTGAAACATGGTGGTGGTAGTATCATGGTTTGGGCCTGTTTTGCTGCATCTGGGCCAGGACGGCTTGCCTTCATTGATGGAATAATGAATTCTGAATAATATCAGAGAATTCTAAAGGAAAATGTCAGGACATCTGTCCATGAACTGAATCTCAAGAGAAGGTGGGTCATGCAGCAAGACAACGACCCAAAGCACACAAGTCGTTCTACCAAAGAATGGTTAAAGAAGAATAAAGTTAATGTTTTGGAATGGCCAAGTCAAAGTCCTGACCTTAATCCAATCGAAATGTTGTGGAAGGGACCTGAAGCGAGCAGTTAATGTGAGGAAACCCACCAACATCCCAGAGTTGAAGCTGTTCTGTATGGAGGAAAGGGGCTAAAATTCCTCCAAGCCGGTGTGCAGGACTGATCAACGGTTACCGGAAACGTTTAGTTACAGTTATGCTGCAAAGGGGGGTCACACCAAATACTGAAAGCAAAGGTTCACATACTTTTGCCACTCACAAATATGTAATATTCAATCATTTTCCTTAATAAATAAATGACCAAGTATAATGTTTTTGTCTCATTTGTTTAACTGGTTTCGCTATACAGTAATCCCTCGCTATATCGCGCTTCGCCTTTCGTGGCATCACTCCATCGCGAATTTATATGTAAGCATATTTAAATATATATCGCAGATTTTTTGCTGGTTCGCAGATTTCTGCGGACAATAGGTCTTTTAATTTCTGGTACACATCCTTCCTCAGTTGGTTTGCCCAGTTGATTTCATACAAGGGGACACTATTGGCAGATGGCTGAGAAGCTACCCAACTTACTTTTCTCTGTCTCTCTTGCGCTGACTTTCTCTGATCCTGACGTAGGGGGATTGAGCAGGGGGGCTGTTCGCACACCTAGACGATTCGGACGATCGTCTAAAAATGCTGAAAGATTATCTTCACGTTGCTTCCTGAAACGACATGCTGCACGGTGCTTCGCATACTTAAAAGCTCGAGGGGCACGTATTGATTTTTGCTTGAAAAAACAAACTCTGTCTCCCTCTATCTCTCTCTCTCTCGCTTTGTTCTGCTCCTGACGGAGGGGGTGTGAGCTGCCGCCTTCAACAGCTTTGTGCCGCGGGTGCTTCGCATACTTAAAAGCCAAACAGCCCTATTGATTTGTTTGCTTTTCTCTATCTCTGTGACTTTATATGGCTCCTGACGGGCACTCCTTTGAAGAGGAAGATATGTTTGCATTCTTTTAATTGTGAGACAGAACTGTCATCTCTGTCTTGTCATGGAGCACAGTTTAAACTTTTGAAAAAGAGACAAATGTTTGTTTGCAGTGTTTGAATAACGGTCCTGTCTCTCTACAAACCTCCTGTGTTTCTGCGCAAATCTGTGACCCAAAGCATGACAATATAAAAATAACCATATAAACATATGGTTTCTACTTCGCGGATTTACTTATTCGCGGGTGGCTCTGGAACGCAACCTCTCGCGATGGAGGAGGGATTACTGTATCTACTTTTATGACTTGAATGAAAATCTGATGATGTTTTAGGTCATATTTATGCAGAAGTATAGAAAATTCTAAAGGGTTCACAAACTTTCAAGCACAACTGTATGTGGACTAATTCCCTGGACACTTTTTACTACTTGGACATGGATTTTTACACGCAGGTGACTCGTCTATTCAAGTAGTCCAACTTCAAGTGCTGAGAACAAATGCCCGCGTCGGTGTGGTTCCCTATTTACCTGACGAGGTAAGAAGACGATAACATGGCAGCAGAGCCGGTGCTAAGATAAAAGCCATGCGTTTAGCGAGAAAGTGGTGCTACAAGCCTTCAGTGCCTTCTGTGATCCTGGAAATGTGAACTTGCTACCCAAATAAAATCGACGAACTGGCTGCGCTGGTGAAAAATGTCAGGACCTACAGAGAATGCAGTTTGTTGTGTTTTAGTGAAATGTGGCTAACAACTAACATCCCAGATGCTAACGTGGAGCTACCCAGGTTTAGCACAGTTAGAGCGGACAGAGACGCAAATACCTGCGGAAAGCAGAAAGGAGGTGGACTTGCACTCTATGTCAGTAAAAGATGGTGCAACTCTGGACATGTTAACGTTAAAATCTCCACAGGGACATCGAACTGTTGGCCGTAAGTCTGCGTCCCCTATTACTTGCCCAGAGAGTTTGGACATGTCATTGTTTCTATTGTTTACATCCCTCATCGGGTGGACGTGGAGATAGCGGGTGACATTATCCATTGGGAAAGCAGATCATAACCTGGTTCTGCTTCAGCCTCACTACAACCCAAGAGTGAGGGAGCTACCTACAACCACACGCTCATTCAGGAATTGGTCCCCTGAGGCAGAGCTGGCTCTGAGAGACTGCTTTGGAACTACGGACTGGGATATCCTGCAGGGATCTTATAGTGAGAACATTGAGGAGGTTTGATGACTGCACTACTGACTACATCAACTTCTGTACGGACATTGTAGTTCCAGTAAGAACAGTATGCTGCTATGCTAACAACAAGCATGGATTACAAGTGACATCAAGGGCCTTTTGAACCAGAAGAAAAGGGCTTTTAAAGGTGGTGATCAGCATGAGCTCAAGCACGTGCAGAAGGAACTCCAAGTCCAGCTCAGGGCGGTGAAGGAGCAGTACAGGAGAAAGCTGGAGCAGAAGTTGCAGAATAACAGCAGAAGGATGTGTGGGATGGGATGAAGATCATCACTGGCTGCAGCTCGAAGCGAGGGTGCCACCATCGAGAGAGATGTGGAGAGAGCAAACCAGATGAACAACTTCTTTAACAGGTTTGACCACCCTAACCCACTCTCACCTCGGAGTACTGCACCTCCACCCATCCTTCTGCTGATACCAGCATAGGAGATAGTTTACCCCAACCCACAATTACAGCAGCCCAGGTAAGCAGAGAGCTGAGGAGAGTTTGTGTCAGCAAAGCAGGCGGGTCCAGATGGAGTATCGCACGACTGCTGAAGGCCTGTTCATTGGAGCAGGGGAGTCCTCTACAGCACATCTTCAACCTGAGCCTGGAACAGGGGAGAGTCCCGAGGCTTAGGAAAACATCTTGCATCACCCCAGTCCCAAAGGTATCACATCCTAGTGAGCTGAATGACTTCCAGCCTGTCACTCTGATGTCACATGTGATGAAGACCATGGAGCGGCTGCTGCTTCACCACCTGAGGGCACAGGTCCGTCATGCCCTCGACCCTCTGCAGTTCGCATACCAGGAGAAGGTGGGAGCGGAGGATGTCATCATCTACATGCTACAACCGATCCCTCTCCCACTTGGACAGAGGCAGTGGTGCTGTAAGAATTATGTTTCTGGACTTCTCTAGTGCCTTCAACATCATTCAACCTCTGCTCCTTAGGGACAAGCTGACAGAGATGGGAGTAGATTCATACCTGGTGGCATGGATCGTGGACTGTCCTTAGACAGACCTCAGTATGTGTGTCTCGGGAACTGCAGGTCTGACATTGTGGTCAGCAACACAGGAGCGCCGCAGGGGGACTGTACTTTCTCCGGTCCTGTTCAGCCTACATACATCGGACTTCCAATACAACTCAGAGTCCTGCCACGTGCAAAAGTTTGCTGACGACATTGCTATCGTGGGCTGCATCAGGAGTGGGCAGGAGGAGGAGTATAGGAACCTAATCGAGAACTTTGTTAAATGATGCGACTCAAACCACCTAGAACTGAACACCAGCAAAAACAAAGGAGCTGGTGGTGGATTTTAGGAGGACCAGGCCCCTCATGGACCCCGTGATCATCAGAGGTGACTGTGTGCAGATGGTGCAGACCTATAAATACCTGGGAGTGCAGCTGGATGATAAATTAGACTGGACTGCCAATATTGATGCTCTGTGTAAGAAAGGACAGAGCAGACTATACTTCCTTAGAAGGCTGGCGTCCTTCAATATCTGCAATAAGATGCTGCAGATGTTCTACCAGACGGTTTGTGGTGAGCGCCCTCTTCTATGCCTTGGTGTGCTGGGGAGGCAGCATAAAGAAGAGGGACACCTCATGCCTGGACAAACTGGTGAGGAAGGCAGGCTCTGTTGTTGCACGGAGCTGGACAGTTTGACATACGTGACAGAGCGACGGGCACTGCGCAGACTCCTGTCAATCACGGAGAATCCACTGCATCCAGTAAAACAGTATCATCTCCAGACAGAGGAGCAGCTTCAGCGACAGACTGCTGTCACTTTCCTGCTCCACTGACAGACTGAGGAGATCGTTCCTCCCCCACACTATGCGACTCTTCAATACCACCCGGGGGGGTAAACATTAACATTATTCAAAGTTATTGTCTGTCTGTATACCTGCATTGTTATCACTCTTTAATTTAATATTTTCATTATCAGTATGCTGCTGCTGGAGTATGTGAATTTCCACTTGGGATTAATAAAGTATTCTATCTATCTATCTATCTATCTATCTATCTATCTATCTATCTATCTATCTATCTATCTATCTATCTATCTATCTATCTATCTATCTATCTATCTATCTATCTATCTATCTATCTATCTATCTATCTATGAATACAGAAAACAGAAAATGTGCTCCAGGTGTGCACCGGCAATCTTCCACCCGACACGCCGCAGTGTGGCGGAAGTGCCGGCTGTCTCCCCGGAAGCACTCCGGGTGTTCCCTCTCTTTTTCCCCGCAGCACTTCTTTGTGTGTCGGAAGTGCTGGGGTCCAGGGTCCATCAGGCATGGGGATGCCCCCCTGGTGGTGACCACGGGTCCCAACAGGGTTGAGCTTCTAAGCCCTGTACCCGTGGCCCCCAATACAACCAGGGCAGTCGCTCCCTCGTGGTCTGGAGGAGGCATGAGCCATTCTCCTGTCTCCCCGGGCGTCCCAGCCAGGTAGGAATTCCAGCCGGGTGCCACACAGTCTAAATGACTGAAATTCCACTGACCATGTCACATTTAGCACTTGTTTGCCTACCTTCTAGTAAACAGAACTTGCTCTGTATGTGGGGTTAACAACTACAGCAGGTTCGCCCATAGTCTCTACCCTTTTTTCCATTTTGTTGTGGTACATGCAAAACACAAAACATCAGAAAGATGAACTTCTCTTCTGTTTCTGAGGTCCAAAGCCCCATTGTTCCTTATTCCTTGTCATTGTATTATATTCATCATTCTTCCAGATGAGTGTTCATTGTTATGCACACCGAGCCTGTCCCTACGACTACAGACAAAATCAAACCTGTTTAATTTCATTAGATAAAATCACAGACTAGTCATAGTGAGACACTGGGCATGTCAAACTACACAACTGGCTTCACTGGATTATGTAAAAGGCTATCTCTGAAACTCAAAGGCATACTAAAGGCTAGGTCACATTATGTGACTTTCCCAGCGATTTTCAGTTTTAGCCTTCATTTACATGAACTTAGAGCATTGAAGACAGTTACTGTCCTGACTCATGCTTGTTATTTTAACTTGGACTTGCCTAGCATCCTTATGTATCATCATCATTAAATGCATAAATATGATCATGTTAGATTGCCATTATTTTTAGGTCAGATCTTATTGGAAATAACAGTAACAACTTGTCCTTAAGATGTGACGAAATAAAACTGAAATTAGGGAGTGGTAATTCTAGACCAGACAGGTACAGATAGGTGGGTCATGGTCACAAGGCATAAGGTAAAGGGTGCACACTGTCTGGGGGCATCAACCCCAGAACTGGACATTTCAAAATGTTTTCAGGTCCTTGTGGACTTGGACGGTGACTCTGAAGATACTGAGGTGGTAGGCAGGGATAAGGAGCCCCAATAGACCACCTCAAAACCATTTCCCAGAAAGAGAGAGGTAGTGATAGTTGGGGACTCAGTCATCAGGGGGATTGAAGCGCACGTTTGCTCCAGTGACAGAGAGTCTTGCATGTTTTGTTGTCTTCCGGGTGCTTGGAGGAGACCTCCCTGGATGGGTTGATAGGCTCTTGGCCTGAGCAGGGGGGTATCCAGTTATCATTGTCTATGTTGGAACAAATGACATACATAAGGGCAGTCTGTTAGTTCTGCAATCCAAATTTAAAGAGTTAGGTGCCAGGCCAAGGAGCCGAATTGACAAGGTAGTATTCTCAAAAGTTCTTCCTGTGCCACGCTCTAGTCCAGGTAAGATTGAGGAGATTAGAAGGCTTTGATGGCTCAAATCTTGGTGCAGGATAGAAGGTATAGGTTTACTGGGCATTGGGTTTCCATTAGGAACAGATGCAACCTGTTCCGCTGCAATGGGTTACATCTGAACTGGAGTGGCACCAATGGGTTGGGGAGTCATATGAGAAGGTTAGTCGATGATTGTTTAAACTAGCAAATGTTTGGGCATGGACTTTAGGACAGGCCAAGTTTAGAGCTGTACATGGAGGAACAAACAATACTGTAAAAATAAGAATTAATAGTAATGTAAATTCGAACCTCAGCATCTAAATGTAAAAGTAAAAAATCTCTTGCCTTAATACTAGAAGTATCAAGAATAAAACAAGTGAGTTGGAGTTGTATGTAGCGAAGCATAATTATGATATTATAGAAATAACAGAAACATGGCTAAATAACAAGGATGGGGATGAGTAAAACATAGAGGGATACATTTTTTTGAAGGATAGACAGAACACAAAAGGAGGTGGCGTTACTGTTTATTTCAAACAGAATTTAAATGTAAGTCTTCTTTAGTTGGATGATGAGCCCTATAATAGTGAGAACATGTGGTTTCGCATGAAGAGCACTAAGGATAGAGTTCCTATTTTAGGAGTGTATTATAGCCCACTAATGCAGAAAGTAATTTCAACACACATCATTTTAGTAATATTAAAAATGCAAGTTTACAGGGGGATTTTATTAGTCATGGGGGACTTAAACTATCCAAATATTAACTGGAATAATTTTGCAAATAGATTTAGTTTTTTATAATAATCAAGGTAGAACTGAAGGTGTGTAATGGAACAAATTTTCTACTGTTTCAAAAGAAGTCATTCGCAGAGGCCATTTGAAAATCCGAGAGGCCAAGGCAGCATACAGAAGGAGGATAGAGGACCATCTGAGGAGCAACAACACCAGGCAGGTGTGGCAGGGTGTCCAGCACATCACCGGCTACAAATCCAGCAACTCCTCAGCCACTGAGGGAGACGCTTCTCTGGCAGAGGAGCTGAACATCTTCTTTACCCCCGTTTTGAGGCGACACCAACAGCAGCTCCATCACAGCCACCTGTTCACAACAGCAACATACTCACGGTGGAAGAGTGTGAGGTGAGGTGGAGGATGAGGAAGGTGAACCCGAGGAAGGCTGCAGGACCCGACGGTGTGGCTGGACGGGCGCTGAAAAACTGTGCGGATCAACTGGCCGGTATCTTCACTAGGATTTTCAACCAGTCCCTGTCCCAGGCGACTGTCCCATCCTGCCTCAAGTCCTCCATCATTGTTTCGCTGACAAAAAAATCCATCACGAACAGTCTGAATGATTTTCCGCCCAGTGGCACTCACATCTGGCATCATGAAGTGCTTTCAGAAACTGGTGCAGAGTCATATAATCGTCTGCCTGCCAGCAGACCTGGACCCATTTCAATTTGCTTACAAATCGCAGCGAAGTAGTGTACATATATCTACATATACATATATATATACATATATACACATATATATATACATATACACATCCACATATATATACATATATATATACACATATCAACATATATATACACATACATATACACACATACATACACACACACATATACATATATACATATACACATACATACATACACATACATATATATATATACACACATACATACATACATACACACATATATATATATATATATATATATATACACATCCATCCATCCATCCATCCATTTTCCAACCCGCTGAATCCGAACACAGGGTCACGGGGGTCTGCTGGAGCCAATCCCAGCCAACACAGAGCACAAGGCAGGGAACCAATCCCGGGCAGGGTGCCAACCCACCGCAGGACACAGACAAACACACCCCACACACCAAGCACACACTAGGGCCAATTTAGAATCACCAATCCACCTAACCTGCATGTCTTTGGACTGTGGAGGAAACCGGAGCGCCCGGAGGAAACCCACGCAGACACGGGGAGAACATGCAAACTCCACGCAGGGTGGACCCGGGAAGCGAATCTGGGTGTCCTAACTGCGAGGCAACAGCGCTACCACTGCGCCACCGTGCCGCCCTATGTATACACATACAGACACATATATAAATATACATATTTACATATCTACATATATATATATATACATATCTACATATATATACACATATATATACATATCTACATATATATACACATCTACATATATATCTATACTAATAAAAGGCAAAGCCCTCACTGACTGACTCACTCATCACTAATTCTCCAACTTCCCGTGTAGGTAGAAGGCTGAAATTTGGCAGGCTCATTCCTTACAGCTTACTTACAAAAGTTAGGCAGGTTTCATTTCGAAATTCTACGCGTAATGGTCATAACTGGAACCTGTTTTTTTGTCCATATACTCTAATGGAGGAGGCGGAGTCACGTATCGCGTTATCACGCCTCCTACATAATCACGTGAACTAAAAACAAGGAAGAGATTTACAGCACGAGTCAAACGCGGGAACAAAGGTAAATGACGTTAATTTTTGAGTGTCTTTTAATACTGTGTAAGCATACATATTAACACATGTGCAATTAAACGTGTGCATTTACGGGGTGATTTCTCAGGCTTAAAAGCTCTCCTTTTATCAAACGCGGGAACAAAGGTAAATATCGTTAATTTGTGAGTGTCTTTTAATACTGTGTAAGTATACATATTAACACATGTGCAAATTAAACGTGTGCATTTACGGGGTGATTTCTCAGGCTTAAAAGCTCGCCTTTTATTAAGAAGGTAAATGCAAACTGTTTTCATTCTGAAGGGCACAAACCACGTTAGATTTCATGCTCAAGAGTAAACTCAGCACACAGCTTGGTCATATTACAACCGGAGGGGCGAACTGACAAT